>NC_048585.1:26696107-26903607 GCF_013265735.2 Oncorhynchus mykiss | reverse complement strand
TTTAGCACTACGCTAGAGACACGGGCCACGGCGGGCTGGGAGTGGAGATGAGAGGGAACACAGTCATTCAGGACATTCTCACCTGATAGCACCATTTAATCTCACCGTCATCTCATAGTCGCTGGAAAACAATTTACTGGAGTGGACAAATCACTGAATATGAAGCTAATGACAGTTGGCTCTTTAAGTGTTTTTGGTGTTTATTTGCCCCACCACAAAAGTGAATGTTCTGTTGATTTTTATCAACCTACTCCACTTTTTCTCTACTTTTCTCAGACAGGCCACATGGTATGGTCTGTCATCCCCGTGGGTAGTCTGACATGATCTGGCCCGGGTGATATTGGTGAGTCATCGACAGGAAGAAGGAGTCACATGGGCCAGCCAGCAGAACACTCAGACAGGAAACAGCTTGCTGAAACGCTGATGTAATCATGTGATGTAATCATCACCGTATCTGGAGCTCCTCACAGGAACCAGGAAATATGCCAAAACAGTCCAAGCAACCAGATCAGCAAGCAAAGAGTCTTCACACACCTTACTGCACAAGTAGAATCTGCCAGACTATATATACACACTACATGACCAAAAGTATGTGGACATCTGATCGTTGAACAGCTCCATCCAGAATCTTGGGCAATAATATAGAGTTGGTCACCTCTTTGCTGCTATAACACTCTTCTGGGAAGCCTTTAAACTAGATGTTGGAACATTGCTGCAGGGACTTGCTTCCATTCAGCCACAAGAGAATTAGTTAGGTCGGGCATTAATGTTGGGCGATTAGGTCTGGCTCGCAGTCGGCGTTCCAATGCATCCCAAAGGTGTTCGATGGGGTTGAGGTCAGGGATCTGTGCAGGCCAGTCAAGTTCTTCCACACCGATCTCGACAAACCATTTCTGTGTTGACCTCACTCTGTGCACGGGGGCACTGTCATGCTGAAACAGGAAAGGGCCTTCCCCAAACCGTTGCCACAAAGTTGGAAACACAGAATCGTCTAGAATGTCATTGTATGGCGTATCATTAAGATTTCCCTTCACTTGGGCCTAGCCCGAACCATAAAAAACAGCCCCACACCATTATCCCTCCTCAACCAAACTTTACAGCTGGCACTATGCATTTGGGCAGGTAGCGTAATCCTGTCATCCGCCAAACCCAGATTCGTCTGTCGGACTGCCAGATGATTCTAAACTCCAGAGAATGCGTTTGCAATTTCAGCTGAGCTTTACACCACTTCAGTCAATGCTTGGCATTGCGCTTGGTGATCTTAGGCTTGTGTTTAGCTACTCGGCCATGGAAACCCATTTCATGAAGCCCTTGACAAACAGTTTTTGTGCTGACGTTGCATCCAGAGGCAGTTTGGAAGTCGGTAGTGAGTGTTGCAACCCATTTTTTACGCGTTACGTGCTTCAACACTCGGCGGTCCCGTTCTGCCAGTTTGTGTGGCCTACCACTTCGCGGCTGAGCTGTTGTTGCTCCTAGACCTTTCCACAATAACAGCACTTACAGCTGACTGGGGCAGCTCTAGCTGGGCAGAAAATTGATGAAATAACATGTTGGAAAGGTGGCATCCAATGACGGTGCCACGTTGAAAGTCACTGATCTCTTCAGTAAGGCCATTCTACTGCCAATGTTTGTCTATGGAGATTGCATGGCTGTGTGCTCGATTTTATACACCTATCAGCAATGGGTGTGGCTGAAATAGCCGAATCCAGCAATTTGAAAGGGTCTCCACATACTTTATATATATATATATATATATATATATATATATATATATCTTCCCTACTCTGTGTAGGCTATTGTCAATATCTAAGCACCTCAAACATGTACCGATGCACTGACACACAGAGGACATAAAGTGCTTGCTTTCTTTAAACCAATGACCATACAACACTAACACAGACACCCAATACTAAGTAGTACTAATCAACCAACTGTCAACAACACATAGCCTGGATCTTATATCATTGCCTCACCCTTAATACACATCCAGCCTTCCCCTTCACATTGCCTAGAGCGAATGAGAGATTACCTCACCTATTCGATCACCTGACTTAACACTGCAGTCACCTGAAATAAAAATGACAATGCACACATTTCACTGTCTGATGACTCCAGAAATCCCTGCAGATACTCCTGCATTCTGAAATCAATAATAATGTTATTACCACTCCACCACAAAGCATTGGTATAATACTCTCCTGCATGATGTCATAATCTCCTTGACTCATCTGCAGTATTGTAGAAGATAAACAGCATAGCCTGTTTTGGTCTGTATCCAGGACAATGGGATTATTTAGTCTGTTCCTGTGTGTGGTTGTGTGTGTGTGTGTGTGTGCGTCTGTGTACGTGTGTGCGTTTGTGTATGTGTGTGTGTGTGTGCGTGTGCGTGTGCACCTGTACCTGTGCATGCATGCACGTGTGTGTGTGTGTGTGTGTGTGTGTCTGCCACAGTGATAAGGCTGGATTTATTGAATGGGCTTATTGTGGCTGCAGGGGCAGAAATAGGCATGCTATTGAGATACAGAGCTAAGCTAGAGGGGGTAGGCTGGGTTTAATACAAGCTTATCTCAGAGCAGCTTTTCTAAAGATCATTACGATCTTTATGCTAATAAGAATAATATGAAAAGTGTGTCAAAAGAGTGCAGTATTTGTGGATGTACGGTGTCGAAATGTTTCATGAATGTGTCTCTCACTTCTTTGCTTTGTACTCATGTGTTCTGTAATGTACTGTCATTTGCTCTGTTGATAGCTGCATTGTCTCATGATGAATGATTCCTTTTGTATGGCCCTATATTACTCTGTGTTTTCCAGATGCTGTGTTCTGCTCCCTTGTGTTACTGTGCAAGAAGTGTTTATAACCGTTTGGTTTTGCTGCTGAGCTCCGTTTGGCGATGTTCTCTTTGTGCTGTCTCAAGCTACCTTGTATGCCATCTGTCATTTTGAAGAGCATAGGCTGTAATGTAGTGTGTGTTATTGAGCGAGAATGCTTTGTATAGGGACATTTGTGTTATGTAGTGCACAATCTATTTTAGTTTGAAGTTGTCCCTGGGGTTTTAGGTTCTTGTATGCTGTGTGGTTTTACTGTGTTATGTTATTTGTATTTGTGTGTGTGTGTGTGTGTGTGTGTGTGTGTGTGTGTGTGTGTGCGTGTAATCTCTTGTGGTGTTTCATATTGTTTAGTGTTGTTGTGGTGTTCAGTAATGAGCTGTTGTGTTGAAAGGACTATCCCCCCCAGGATCTCCTCTCCCTCTCCCTCACTTTCTCCTCTCCTCCCCTCCCCTCCTCTCTCATCGATGGTTTTACTCTTTTTGATCTAAACCAGAGACTGGGAATATTAATCGTGTGTATGTGTATTACATGTGCCAAAGCCTAGTTTTCTCATTTCCCTCGTGTGTGCTTTATTTTTGTTCATCTATTAAAAGTACCTTATTTATTTATTCCTCGTGTCTGTTTTCTTTGACATTTTAATCACTATTTGCGTGGACGTATTTGCTTTTCATTCAACCTTTCTGAGTGTTTGTCTTACGTGGAGTGAATGAGGGAATTAAATTGCAATTAGCACCCTGTTGGGACCAGGCCCGACACACCTGACCAGCATCGGCTTAACGAGCTGCCACCTGAATAACGGCAGCTCATCCTACCAGCTTTCACAGTCCGGGGACCTCTCGTGACAGTTCCCAGCCACGGTAGCAAGCGGAAGTGAATGCATTGTGCGATTCTGTTGGCACGGCGGCGGTGAAGAAGAGTGGAGTGAAAAGGGCTTAAGTTGGAGATGAGCCGTTTGCGGTCTCGAAGATGGCGACGGGCGAATTGGGAAAAGTGGAATCGGCCAGAGTGAACAGGAGCGGGTATGTTGTTGATTTCGTGTGTGTCAAAAGTGCAAAAGGAGAAAGCTCGGTGGCTCTACGAGATATCGACGTATGATGTGGAAAGCTGTGATTTTCAGTGCACCGGGTTAAAGGTGTCATCTCTGCTGTCTCGCCGGACATCGAGGCTGTGCGGTTCAGGGATAACATGCCAGGAGTGGTAGACGTACGTCACTTGAATCTAATGACTGACGGAAAAAAGGAGCAAAGCCTTTTACTGTCGCTTGATGAAGGGCTTCTCCCAAAACTTGATTATGTGAGTTATGTACAGAAGCCCTTTACATGGGGTAAGTTTTTGTCGAAGGAATAAATACGTCGCAGTTGAAGAGTCAGACGAAGCATGCTGCTGTAATTGGGATGGGAATCCAATTCCTGAGTTCCCGGAGTGCCCTGTAAGGATGAGGGAGGTCGCAGTAGCTAGGATCGGGGCTATCCAGCAGGTCTCCCATGTGGAAGTAGTGAAAATAGCTGAAAGAGTGAGTAGAGATGAGCTGTTAGTGGATGTCCCACAGTCTACAGCGAATGCCATGCAGGAGAAGGATCACAACACAATAACAGTGAAGAAGGTGGACTTTGTTGTGTTTATAGTACAAGAGATAAATTGCACTAGTCAAACTAACGAAACATCGAAGAAGTTAGATTGTGAAGGTGGCAAATAGATTTCTGGATCTCCAGGACTTTACAGCATAAATTTCATAGGGAATAGTCAGTTGGAAAGTCTTGTTTTCAGGCTCTGTGTAACGCGGTAGGTGTTGGAAGAGTTGAAACATTTATAGTGTTCATCCTCCAACTTTTCTTAAAAAAACAATTATAGCCCAACAGACTAGTGTCTAACAAGGATCAGAATGTACCCCAATAAAGAAATAGGAGTCTAAACTATGCAATAGGTTCAATGAATTGAGAACTCAACTAAAGGCAAGTTTGTCAACGTGCACATTTTGACCTGTTCGTGTTTTGGAAAACAGCCAATCAGATGGTGTTGTGCGGGGGCTGTAGCATCCCACAACAGCCAATCAAATGGTTTCAAACTGACAAACTAACTGTTTAATTGGTCATTTTAAAAGATGAACTATTTGGGTTACAATTTCACTCCACAACAATAAAAAAAATATATTCTAGGGTCTAAATTGATAGGATTTAGATGATAATTCTTAGATATAGGAAGCTGTGTGATAATAACCTATTGTAAAAACAAAATAGCACAACTCTTACATTTCAAAACTGCATCAACTTCCTTGCTGTTCACTACTACCACCAATAAGTTATTGTAACATTTCTCCATCAAATCACTTCAGTAATCATTAGTAGTGAAGGAATGTGTCAAACAAAGTCAAATCCCATTGAACTCCCATTGAACTCTGGAGCAGTGGAAATGCGTTCTCTGGAGTAATGAATCATGCTTCACCATCTGGCAGTCCGACAGACAAATCTGGGATTGGTGGATGCCAGGAGAATGCTACCTGACCCAATGCATAGTGCCAACTGTAAAGTTTGGTGGAGGAGGAATAATGGTCTAGGGCTGTTTTTCATGGTTCGGGCTAGGCCAGGGAAATCTGAATGCTACAGCATACAATGACGTTCTAGACAATTCTGTGCTTCCAACTTTGTGGCAACAGTTTCTGGAAGGCCCTTTCCTGTTTCAGCATGACAATGCCCCCATGCACAAAGCGAGGTCCATACAGAACTTCGCTGGCCTGCACAGACCCCATCAAACACCTTTGGGATGCATTGGAACACCGACTGCGAGCCAGGCCTAATCACCCATCATCCGTGCCCGTCCTCACTAATGCTCTCACTAATGGCTGAATGGAAGCAAATCCCCACTGCAATGTTCCAACATCTAGTGGAAAGCCTTCCCAGAAGAGTGGACGCCGTTATAACAGCGAAGGGGGGACCATCTCCATATTAATGCCCATTATTTTGGAATGAGATGTTCAACAAGCCATGTAGTGTATGACTGCCTCCCTGTGTTTGTGGTTTTTGGGATTCTAAAGGACCTTGGTTTTTGACGTGTGTGGACTAGGAACAGAATGATCACTAGAAATATAGACAGCGATTTCAGATGTTTGAAAAGGTCCCCCAGAATGCCCATCATAAGCCTTCCTTGGCACTATTTCCCAGCACTGGGAGCGAACTCAGGATGCTCGGTGCCAGAACACGCAGTTTCGGAATTAATGCATCTAAAATAGACGTTCATCCATAATATGGAAAATGTCAAAGGGAAGCAGATCTTGCCCCCCCCCCCCTCTCTCTCTCTCTCTCTCCAGGTGTTCTGTGCCATTCTGAGTTGAGGAGAGAGAGATGACTGGGGAGCTTTGGACAAATACAGAATTTCAATATCTGAGGATTGGCAGTTCCCAGTAGAGGTGGTTTCAATCCCAGACACAAACACACACCGCTGGCAGGATGCAACAATCGCTCCCCACACACGTGTGTGTGCAAGCTTCCACTGCCAAAAGACACACAAACACACGGCGTGGCAGGAGCTGGCTCGAGGTTCTAGTACATGGATGTAAGTGTGTGTGTAATGCACATAAGTGAATGCATGCATGTTAAATGGTACATTAGGCTGTCATCCATTACCTCCCTTTGATAGTTCAGGGGTTTTATTGCTCAGGGACACCCACCCAGGCAAACTGGTAACCCAGGGACCATCATCATATGTTAGCAAAAAAAATCACATCATGGTGAATGATAATGGCAAGTAGAAGTACTCAACGTTTTAAAATGACTAGATTTAGTGGACAGTTTCATTATTTTGACCTCCCCACAGTTCATTGGAAGAGGAAGTGTAAACTCTAACATACTCTCATCTAGAAAGGTATCTTGGCGGCGTAGATAAAGCACATTTTCTGCAATTCTACACATTTTTCCATTGAGCTGTTGAGCGATTTCCAGCAATTCTACAATTTGACATGGACTTGAGAGACAATTTTCTAGTTTTAAGGCAAATTTCCTGCAATTTCCTGCATTTTGCCATGGTTAATGCTTTGTTCATCTGCTCAAACATGACAAAATCAATGGGCATGTGCCTTGATTCCCTGCTTTTTGGAATTTGACTGCCTAGCTTTTATGTGATTGTTATTTCTCAAAGATGGTATTATTAAACAATTTATATAGTTTAGTATCTTTTCTGCATGATTTATATCTGGTTTTGGTTGTTTAAGTTGACAATGAAACTGATTTTCCATCCCTAAAATGATCACAAGACGGCCGGCCTAAGATTTATCTATACAGAACAAACCCTGCTTCCTGGACTGTCATTTCCTCCATATTACAGGGAAAGTTCAAGATTTTGTCAATGAAGCCCTTTGTCTACTTTCCCCAGAGTCGGATTAACAGGAGCAGCTAGCATGCTAACTGTTCCGATAGACTTCCAGTCATTGCGTTAGTTAGCATTGGCTCGTGAAACTACCTCTCACTTCCTTCATACTGGACACAGAGACATAATAATGGAATCTCCAATGGTATTCTGTTTCTCTTGCAGCTGGAGATATTCAGAAATTGTTTCCCAAGAAATGATACAAAAGAATCACGGACCCCCTGCAGTACCCCAGTTTGAAAACCCCTGCACTAGTTCATGTGCATGTATGCTACTGAATGTGTGTGTGTGTGTGTGTGTTTCACACCTACCAAGGTAACCTTAGCCTGGGGGATGGAAAGGCCTAGTGAGTGTCTCTCCTCAAGCCCGGCCTGGGCCACTTTGCTGCCTTTGCGTGAGTAAACTACACCTCTGCTCACGCCAATTAGCCTCTTAGCCAATTAGCCTCTGGAGCCGCTAATTAGCCGCTAATTAGCCTCTGGAGCCATGCTTGGTCATCTACTGTGTAACCCAACAGGCCTGGCAGTAGACTGGCAGGACACTGGTCCTCTGTCAACAGGCTTCAGTCATCAGCCTTGTACACGAGCTGTCACTCATGTGGTGACAGTGACATCTTGGCGTGGCTACGTTCAAACCACCTGGAAAACAGGTGTGTGTGTGTGGAGAGGGGTTGTGTGTGTGTGTGTGTGTGTGTGTGTGTGTGTGTGTGTGTGTGTGAGCACAATGTTCTTTGGAGTTGTCCCTGGCTGCCATGTGTTTCAAGGATTCTTCATCTCAAACCAGAGCTGTTAGTATCAAGGTCCCTGGGACACTATAACCACAACACACTGCTTCTAAGGACACTCTGCTTTGGTTAACATGATGTGAACTTTGTGCATTTCCTGTACAATCAATAGATGTACACTCCAGCAGTCTACCACACGTACTTGAACCCTCATACGGTTGAGGTCAACTGAAAATATTGTGTTGAATAGCAGATGAGTTGCTTGTGGGTTTTGAATGTGTGTGTATGAGATGTTGAGTCCGTTTTCTAGCCTATGGCTAGTGTTGCTGTTGCTCATGGCTGTCAAAATGATTAACACCCTTCTAGTGAAGCTCAAATGCTTTCAACAAGGTTATATGAGACTGCAACAGAGTGTGTGCGTGCGTGGATGCGTGTGCCTGCCTGCATGGTTGTGTGTGTGTGTGTGTGTGTGTAACTGCAAACACAACCCAATTGCACTCTTACTGCCTCATTTGCAGATCGAACACTAATGATGGGTTGGGTTTTGTTTGGAAACACAAATGCATAGAACTCAGTTACTTTGAAGTCTCACAAGTTTTCAATAATTGCTACTTGCCACTTTGAGACAGGATTGTTTAGAGAATCAGGGGAACCACAGATTCTATCATTTACACAATGTGCAGCAGTCATGTTACTGACTGGTTCTTTGGCATGGATCATATACCCCACCAGCTATGCTTTATGCTTGAGTGATCATCATCAAATGGTTTTCTAAATGGTGAAACAACACATTCCCACATGTCCACATGCACAATCATAACGTCAGAGTGCATTTTTTTAGAGCAATTAGGGATTTTTATTTAGCCAACACAATTTATGCCATAGGGCCAGTGTGTGTGTGTGTGTGTGTGTGTAAGTCGCACTTCCTCATGATGCTTATCTGGGGCTGAATAGACGCCAACCAGGGTTTGAATGGCTGCTAAAAATACAGTGCCAGCTGTTTGTGAGGACGCTGGACGACCCGAGAGCAGCTCATTGTTAACCAATGACAGCAGCTCCATTAGAGTGGACCCAAGCATTAGGGCCTTTTAACAGAGCCACACACAGTACTGCTATCCTCTGCCATACACACTGAAGACAAGCAAGGCTATGGCCGAACAGGAGAGCAAAGAATAGCAATGACAGCGATAACACAGACAGACAGCAAGCACCCAAGATAACATACAGACAGACGATTACTGTGTGTCTTAATATATTCACAGCACATCTATACCCGCCAAGACACACAGGTATTATACACTTTCCGTGTGTAAAGGGTTTTTATGAATAGAGCGACTATAAATAGGAATACATTATTTTCATAAATGACTAAATATTCACACACACAAACATGGGATTAGGTTCATGAAATAATTGTTTTTTCCCCCTCAATCCCCACCAGCAGGGCAAGGGACTGCCTGGGACTGCCAATGAAGTGAAAGGAAATACAACAAACTAGCTACTCACAAACAGAGTAAACAAGGGCTATGTTACAATAGAATGTAGCATGTGGTTTCCAGTGTCTAATGGTGAAACTGAGAGACCAGTCACGTGTGTGTCCCATGCATGTGCATCAAGAAAGGTCATTGTATTTATGTGATTTAATATTAGTTTTATTTTTTTTATTTTTTTCTATTCGTTTTTAGATTTTTATTTGAAATTCAGTTTAGTTTAAGGACGTTTTCAGACTTGAATGACTTGTCTTTGTTTCGTTCCAGCTTGATAAAAACATTTCTATATCGTTTTATATTATTTCGTTTTCGTTTTAGTTCTAGGGAAAGAAAGTAAAATATGCGTGGGAGGCTAGGAGCCATTTATGTGTTGTAGGGCTATAGTTTGTTTTTTGAAGATGCCACTTCTTGCCACTGGGGTAAGGTGATGGGCCAGGACCATAGATTTGGATAGACACAGCATCTCTGTATTATGATGGCATCTGTGAGAGCATGGGCAGCACCATTGAGGCCTTCTTCATCTTGAAATAGTCCATTTTCTTCTTCACAAGTAAAATCAATTGGCTGATGCCTCCTGTTGAGGCTGTCACGGCTCCATCCGGGTCATCAGGTTATGCCAACCAAGTAATCAGGAGGGATCAGCCAATGAATTTGCCCAGTTGACTAAATCAAATAGGCAAAAGTCCTCAATTGCGCTGCTCATGCTAACACAGGCTTTAGGCCACTAGAGGACTCAGTTCAACTCCATGGCCAGAACATAGGCTTAGACTTAACAAAGACTTAAAAATATAAATCTATCCTCATGTGACTTGGATTTAAAGGACAAGCGCCTAGACTGGTGCAAGAAATATTGTGGAAGGAAACCCTCTTGCCCATATTTACACCAATCCAATGTTTTTTAAAAAACTTTATTAGTAGATGTAAGAATAATTAAGTAACTTTACCTTTATCTGACAGAAAGAGAGAGGAAGAAACGACAAATGATTTTATGGCACATTTTCATGTAATATTAAACATGACCCTTTCAAATGGGGTTCATAAAAACAGCTGTAACAACAGCAAAAACATAACCAATACAACACTTCATCACAAATCTATCAGTTCACAGACAGCCAGCTTGTGTGTGTGTGTGTGTGTGTGTGTGTGTGTGTGTGTGTGTGTGTGTGTGTGTGTGTGTGTGTGTGTGTGTGTGTGTGTGTGTGTGTGTGTGTGTGTGTGTGTCTGTCAAACCAAACAAGATTTCCTGGTTTATCTTCTAGAAGACTCTACGTTCCAGAGAGGTGGTCGTTCAGTTTAGAAAAGAAAAGAAACTAAAACTAAACATCCTTTGTGATGTTTTTTTTTCTTCAGTCAAAGGTAATAGTTTCAGTATAGTTTTAGTTTTTCAAATGTTTTAATTAAATTTTTTATTTCAGTTTACTAAATTGTTTTTCCAATTTTAGTTTGGATTTTAGTTCGCACCAACATGTAGTCAGTCATGTGTTTAGTCACTGCTGGTTTAGACTCCATATCAGGCGTCCACCAAACCACTCTCAAACGTTAGATTAACGCTGAGGATAGGTTATGTAGATTCTTTTGGGAAACACCTAATCTGTACTGATGGGAACATGTGAGGAACAGGTGAGGAGGTCAGTTTCCTGAAGAAAGAGGAGGATATTCAGACACTCTGGAAGGAGGATGGACATAGATTTCAGAGCTGGTCAGATTACTACTGCACAGTTGAGTAGACACACACACACACACACCAGGAAAATGTCTGTCCTGATCTAGCAATCTGCAATACAAAGTTAATGCAGCTAAACTGTCATTATAAACACTTGATCAAACACACATTTCTATCAATACCTCTGCTGCCATCTATCTTGTCTGTCCTTGTCAACTTGGTTATACTTAACTCTAAACTATAGACAAGCTAAAAAGTATTTTGTGTTGCTAAACCAACAATAAGTATTTTAACATAGTTATTTTGTATTCTATGTATTCAAACATTCCAAATTAAAGTCATGACACATGAACTGTAAATAGTTCTGATCTCAATGGCTCTGCCTCATAGTTAAAAAGCTACATAGAGATAAGAGAGAGCCTGCCTCTTCCTAATAAAAAGCTCTCCCTGGCCTCTGACACATGCACCATTCATCCCTCGCTTTCACTAACTGAGGAATGTGACAGTTATTCTTTCTCTCTCTCTCTCTCTCTCCCCCCCCCCCCCCCCCCCTCACAGAATTAGATGTTCATCCATGTTTACCAAACGTCAACTTTCAGGTTATGGGTAATTAAGTTGCAGCATTTACTCCACATTCTTAAGGTTAGGCATGGTTAAGGTTAGGCATGGTTGAGGCAAGGGTTAAGGTCAGGGATAGGCTTCTATTTTTATAAATAAAAAACATATTTCTATTGCTGGATTCAAACTTGCAACCTTTGGAATCAGATGCTTACGCCCATGCACCATCCCCATTCACAACACCCAAGCAAAACAGAAACCTACTTGAAGGTAACAGCGCTCAATGTTTCCCCTAGTGGCTGGTTTCCACATCATCTCCCAACGTCCTCAGACATGGATGGATGTCGAATACTGACTTGTATCACGGGTGACCTGGCTGCTCACTTTACCCCATTCTCTGTGTCTGTCTCTCTCTCCTTCTCTCTCTCTCCTCTCTCACTGTTATCACAGGGCCGGATTAGCAGGTAAACTGTGTTGCCGTGGCAACACTGGGGACTGGAGTCCCTACGGTCCCTAAGTTCATTAAGTCTGATAAAAGATAAAGTTGAACACGGAATATTGCCAGGGTTGAGTGTGTCAGGCGATTGTGTGTGTGTGTGTGTGTGTGTGTGCGCGTGCGTGCGTGTGCGTGCGTGCGGGTAAGCAGACGTGGTTCCCTTTGCCATGCAAGCCCTTGTTTTAATTCCACACAGAGATGTCTCATTCATCTCTTTAGATAAAAGAGGGAGGAGGTAGAGAGATCTCTTTTTTTGGCTCGTTGACTTTTGGAGAAAGATAAGAGCCCCCCTCCATTACTATGAAAGCAGAAAGAACCTCCTCCCGGCCTGTTTTTGTTGAATAATCAGTCCCTGACATTTATCAAAAGACGTCTCTTCTTTCAAAAGGATTCAATGGTGTCTTAATGTAAGAAATTAGTCTAAATTACAGAACAGAACGGCCCCATAAATAAACTTGCTCAGTGAGGAGTGAAACATATGGTATGTTTTATCATGTACTGGGTGGAATCAGTGAGCATTACAGTAAACAATTACAACATAATGGATGTTGATGACAATAATATATATATATATATATTGCCAGGGACCTCATGATACGATACTATCATGATACTTTAGTGCCAATACAAAATGTATTGTGATTCTCACGGTTCTATATGTACTGCAATTCGATACTGCAATTCTATTGTGATTTTATGTTCCAAACATATTGCTAACTCTATGTCTACTGCAGAGGGACAAGAGAGAGACATGAGAAAATGAGCTTTGATCAGTCATGGAAATAAAAGTGCTGAAAACATGTTGGCTCGCTATTTAAAAAGAAGATGGAGAACAAGCTACTGTATAGGATGAAAAATACCAGTGTTTTTGTGCAGGTACAGCCGGCCATTTTCATCAATCTACTCAGAATATCCCGTAATAACAAAGTGAAAACCAGAATTTTAGAAATGTTTGCAAATTTGTTCAAACTTAAAAACAGAAATACATTATTTATATATGTTTTCAGACCCTTTGCTATGAGACTCGAAATTGAGCTCAGGTGCATCCTGTTTCCATTGATCATCCTTGAGGTGTTTCTACAACTTGATTGGAGTCCAACTGTGGTAAATTCAATTGATTGGACATGATTTGGAAAGGCACACACACCTGTCTATGTAAGGTCCCACAGTTGACAGTGCATGTCAGAGCAAAAACCAAGCCAGAGAGAGAGCTCCGAGACAGAATTGTGTCAAGGCACAGATCTGGGGAAGGGTACAAAAAAATGTCTGCAGCATTGAAGGTTCCCAAGAACACAAGTGGCCTCCATTATTCTTATATGGAAGAAGTGTGGAACCAACAAGACACTTCCTAGAGCTGGCCGCCAAACTGAGCCATCGGGTGAGAAGGGCCTTGGTTAGGGAGGTGACCAAGGCTCCAAAGTTCCTCTGTGGAGTTGGGAGAACCTTCCGGAAGGACAATCATCTCTGCAGCACTCCACCAATTAGGCATTCATGGTAGAGTGGCCTGACGGAAGCCACTCCACAGTAAATGGCACATGAGACCCGGCTTGGAGTTAAAGGACTAGGACTAAAGGACTCTTAGACCATGAGAAACAAGATTGAACATTTTGGCCTGAATGCCAAGTGTCATGTCTGGAGGAAACCTGGCACCCTCCCTACGGTGAAGCATGGTGGTGGCAGCATCATGCTGTGGGGAGTTTTTTCAGTGGCAGGGACTGGGAGACTAGTTAGGATTGAGGGAAAGATGAACAGAGCAAAGTACAGAGAGATCCTAGATGAAAACCTTCTCCAGAGTGCTCAGGACCTCAGACTGGGGTAAAGGTTCACCTTTCAACAGGACAATGACCCTAAGCAAACAGCCAAGACAACGCAGAAGTGGCTTTGTCTCTGAATGTCCATGAGTGGCCCAGCCAGACCCCGGACTTAAACCAGATCGAACATCTCTGGAGAGACCTGAAAATAGCTGTGCAGCGATGCTCCCCATCCAACCTGACAGAGCTTGAGAGGATCTGCAGAGAAGAAAGGGAGAAACTCCCCAGGTACAGGTGTGCCAAGCTTGTAGCATCATACCCAATACGACTCGAGGCTGTAATCGCTGCCAAAGGTGCTTCAACATTGTACTGAGTTAAGTGTCTGAATACTTATGTAAATGTGATATTTGTTTTTAATTTTTAAGAAATGTGCTAAAATACTAGAAAACGGTTTTTGCTTTGTCATTATGGAGTATTGTGTGTAGATTAATGAGGCGAAGGCTCTAACATAACAAAATGTGGAATAAGTCAAGGGGTCTGAATACTTTCCAAATGCACTGTATAAAGATTTATATACTGTATATAGAGTACATTTATTTTAATACAAAATGATCTATATAATATCATTCAAAATAATATTGTGATATGTAACTATATCCATTTTTTCCCTCTAACGTATACACACACGCACGCACACACACTGTCTGCCCTTCCGCAGGCCTGGTGCAGGTCCCTCATTACAGAACAGGAGGAGTTTCTCTGCCTGCAGAGACCAATACACAACCTACTCCGGTTCTGCTGCAGCGCAGTGGTAGGAGAGCAGTGTGTGTGTGTGTGTGTGTGTGTGTGTGTGTGTGTGTGTGTGTGTGTGTGTGTGTGTGTGTGCCCTTCGCCAGCCTGTCTGTTTTCACACAGATGATGAGTCAGAGACTCTGGTCTGTTTCTCGCTGCCTTAATCACCCTAGAGAGAGAGATAATAAAGGGGGAGGGAGAATAGAGAGAGAGAGGACAGAGATATAAAGTGAAGCAAAGAGAAAAAAGGCCACATCCCTAACTGTAGCCTTGCCAGTTTAACCTCTCATCTCCTCTCTCCCATCTCTTCTCTTAACTCCTCTCTCCTCACCCTCTCATTAAGAGATCTGAATAGAATAGGAAATCATTCTCCCAACAGGAGTGGAGTGTTTAAGCCCATTGGGAGCCAGTCTCAATTGCAGACTTACTTTCAGGTCTGCTTTAAAAACTCCCCTCATTCCCCCCTCAGTTCAATACACACCTCACTGATACACACGCCCATCGTAATGCAAGTCTACTGTGATGTCAAGCCTGCAGCTTATATTGGGCAAGTTAAAAGGATGTACTGTCTTTGGGCTACTGCTATCATTGTGTTAATGATAGGATCTGGCCATGGATAGTCGCCATACGGACACGGACTGTTAAAGGGGTAAGATACGCTATAACATGGTCAATGGGTCTGAGAGATACAGGGAATAATAGGACATTTCCTCTAATACAGTTCAATCATGGACACTAATATAATTCTATTGGAGAAAAGAAGGGAGTGGTTAAGGGAAGAGAGCTGTCTGGTGGTTTGGTAAATGGTGAGGGTGAGGTAAAGGTGGAGGATAAGTGGAGGAAGAGTGTTTGATAAAAGAAAAGAGAGAGCGAGGGAGGGGAATCTACAGGCCAAAGTGGACCTCAATATAAAGATGTGGGCGAGGCTTTGATTCTTCACATCTCTCACTGGCTCTCGCTGCTTTCTTAAAGCATCGGTAGAGGAGAGAGGAGAAAGGAGAGAGGAGAGGACGAGAGGAAAGGAGAGAGGAGGAGAGGAGGAAAAGAGCACAGACACACAAAGACATAGACCACACAAAGAGCTTGTGTGTGTGTGTGTGTGTGTGTGTGTGTGTGTGTGTGTGTGTGTGTGTGTGTGTGTGTGTGTGTGTGTGTGTGTGTGTGTGTGTGTGTGTGTGTGTGCGTGTGTGCGTGTGTGCGTGTGTGTGTGTGTGTGTGTGTGTGTGTGCGTGTGTGTGTGTGTGTGTGTCTGGGCTTGTGTGTGTTTGTGCTCTGAGGGCTTGAAAGATGGCAAGAATACAGGCCGAGGGAAAAGAGAGAAGAGTGGTTGATAAGTGGTATCTAATGATGGTTAAACACAGAGATGTTAGAGACAACAGGTCCAGGGGGGAGAACCACAATGAGCCCCCAGACATGGCTCAGCTCTTCCCAAGGCTGAGTCATCATCTCCAGGCATAGCTCCTGGACAGCTCCCCCTCTCCTACATCCATCCATCCCGGCCCCAGAGGGAGGGACAGCAGGGGGTGGTTTGTTCCCGGAGGACAGGAACAACAGCCTGGAAGGAGACACCTGACACTATGACATCATCCGCTGTGCTTTGCTGGCTACCTCTCAGTGTGGTTTATGGATACACACATGCAGACGCTGGGAATTAACGTAAACACACTCAGGTGCACAAAGGCATATACATGCATGAGCACGCACACACGCAACAATCATACTCAGCTCCATAATACCCTGTGTAATTGGGAGCAATGTCCCTAGGACTGAGCCTCCTATTAATCACATCCAGCAGCCAAGTCTGACTGGTTCTGACTGGGTCTGACTTTGTCCAGCTAGGTTCGACCGGGTCCAGCTGGTTCTGACAGAGTCTGGATGGGTCCGACTGGGTCCGGTGGAATCCGGCGGGGTCTAACTGGGTCTGATTGGTTCTGACTGGGTCTGAATGGGTCCATCTGGGTCAAACTGGATCCGGCTGGGTCCAGCTGGTTCTGACAGAGTCTGGATGGTTCCGACTGGGTCCGGCGGGGTCTGGCGGGGTCAGTGTCTGAGGCCATGGTCTAATAGAGTTAGAATGTCAGAGCTGAGAGGAGCTGGGCTCAGAGCTACTCAAAAACCTCTCACTCCATAATACTGCACACACACACAGCCCCAAGGACACACACACACCTACACACATAGCCACTCGTGCACAGACGCAAACACAGCCACTTTTCTGGTCATATGTGTTCATGTTGTGACCAGGTACCATTGACATCGCAATCATCCCACTGGACACACACTGGTTAAATCAACATTTTCCCCACGTCATTTGAATGAAATTACGTTGAACCAACGTGGAATGGACGTTGAATTGACGTCAGTGCCCAGTGGGATATGACCCTCCACCATACATGCATATGTGATGAAGAAGATCAGGCCATCAGGGTTAATCACACGGCCCTGCGGTGGTTCCATATGATCTACGGCCACCGGATCTGTTCACCCAAACAGAGATCAGGTCACATGGTTCAGTATGAGAGAAGGGAACCCGATACAGGTAATGACCACACACCAGGAGGTTAAGGTACAAAGCAAAGGCCAATAACCCCTGTTCCTCGAATGTGTTTCTATGTGCATTTACTGTCTTCAAGGCATCTGATTCTGTAAAGACTTGTAAAAGCAAGCATCTCACATGCTATATTTCTCATTCAGGAAGGAAGACGAGACAAAACAAAGTATCCCATCCAGCATCCCTGCGCACAGTAACGCGGTGTTGATTGATGCTGTTCACAGCGGAACGCCATCGACAGACCCGCTTCCCAACGTTGCTGCTGCGCTCCTGGCAGGAGACGCCCACAAAACCCGCCCGCCGTTAGAGGAAGCGGTGCACGGCGAGACCCTAATCCATTTCCTTTTCCTGTCATTAATCTCCCCCCCCCCCCCCCCCGGTCACAGGAACAGAGGGAAATTCAGGAAGCAGAGAAGAAAATGAGAAAAACAGAGCGGAAATGGCTGAGTCTCGTGGAAAGGTGGCAGCCATATTTTTTGATATTCATGAATTCCTCATAGCCCATTATTCCAGTCATCAAGGCCCAGGGCCGCTCCATTTCCCTTTCAAATGCCCCTCTCGTTTAGACACCATTACTCACAGCCAGCAGCATTGGCTACACCCGTTTTACACGTCCGTCAGCAAGCTCAGATGGAGAGAACCCAGAAGCCAGAGGAGGGGGGGAGGAGAGAGACTGAGAGTGATAATAGAAGAGGGAGCCCCTTTGGAAATATAGATGTTAAAAAATTCAAACGACTGGGGTTGGTGATCTGGGAGATGAGTGATTGATAGGAAAGTGTGGTTGATTTCTCTCTGTTCAGAGCTGTCCACTACCCTATCCTCGATTCAAGGCATCAAGACAAAGGGTCAAGATCTTGATAAATACTGTAGCTGGGATAGGGGACGATCCAAAACCACTTCTGAAAAACAGAGCTGGGTTCAAAATAAACCACGATGACGATACAGGTGTGTGAGTGTGCGTACGCGCGCGCCCATGTGTCCTCTGTAAAAGAGGTGATTAACTATGGGGCACACACAGGTTTAAGAGTGGCATCCACTCTCCTTCCTCTAGCTCACAGACCGTGGCCTGGTGTGCCCCACTACCCACACACATAAAGCATGCCACACAGCTGCTGTACCAGTCCTGGGTTCACTCTGCCAGCTGGTAGAAAAATAGAAGGTTACTGTACAGGTTTCAATGTGTCATCTCCCTGCACATTTTCCCTCGTGAAAAATGCCCTGCTCGTAGTGTGAACTCTGCCGGAGCTGTGACTTCAACGCGATTCACATGAAGGAGACACTGTGACATGCAGCGTGCAAGTCTTTCTCCCACTGAGGAGGGATGGGGCCAACACAAGCACTGCATAGAGATAACAGACAAGCAATCAAATCCTTGACTACCGTATGCCTCTCCCCGTGTTTCCTTCTCTATTTGTTGCTTTTCTATGTGAGTTTGTGAAAGTGGTAGCCAATCCGGTAGCAGCCTGGGGAAGACATGTCTGAAACAGGTTCTGATAACAGACTCTCATCTATGTGATGGAGGAACCACACAACACAGAGAGACACGAGGTACCCGGAAATACAGGGGGAATGGATGGAGGAAGGGATAGACAGGGGAGAGAGAAGGTGTGTCGATGTGGATAGAGGGAGAGGAGGAGAAGAAGAAGAGGGAGATACAGTGAATACATTTGTGTGTTTTGGATGGTACCCTGCCACCACCCCCTCACTCAGTCCTCTCTCCTGTCAATATAATGGCTTCACAGTGGCAGCGTAATGACAGAAGAAACCATTTTCATTTGGTCCGCGCGGAGAAACCTCAAATCCCACCACTCCATCCTACACTAATCTAATCATTCTTCCATCACTCCCTCCATCTCTCTTCCTCCTCCCCTCTCTATTGTAGTTCTAGAGAGTGAGGCATGTGAGATCTTGGCATTCAAACAAGTCATTCTGCCGCTAATCTCGATTGTAGCCGCAAACCCATTACTGAGAATTGACATTATCTCCCACCTCTTTGCACACACACACACACGCACACACACACACACACACACACACACACACACACACACACACACACACACACACACACACACACACACACACACACACACACACACACGTACACTAACGTTCAAAAGTTTGGGTTCACTTAGAAATGTCATTGTTTCTGAAAGAAAAGCACATTTTTTGTCCATTAAAATAAAATTGATCAGAAATACAGTGTAGACATTGTTAATGTTGTAAATGAATATTGTAGCTGGAAATGTCTGTTTTTTAAATGGAATATCTACATAGCTGTACAGAGGCCCATTATCAGCAACCATAACTCCAGTTTTCCATGGCACGTTGTGTTAGCTAATCCAAGTTGATCATTTTAAAAGACTAATTGATCATTAGAAAATGATCAATTCTTCTGATCAATTTCTGATCAATTTCTTCTGAAACTCATCAGTCTATTCTTGTTCTGAGAAATGAAGGCTATTCCATGTGAGAAATTGCCAAGAAACTGAAGATCTCGTACAAGCTGGGTACTACTCCCTTCACAGAACAGCGCAAACTGGCTCTAACCAGAATAGAAAGAGGAATGGGAGGCCCCGGTGCACAACTGAGCAAGAGGACAAGTACATTAGAGTGTCTAGTTTGAGAAACAGACGCCTCACAAGTCCTCAACTGGCAGCTTCATTAAATAGTACCTGCAAAACACCAGTCGCAACGTCAATCATGAGGAGGCGACTCTGGCTTTCTAGGCAGAGTTGCAAAGAAAAAGCCATATCTCAGACTGGCCAATAAAAAGAAAAGATTACGATGGGCAAAAGAACACAGACACTGGACAGAGGAATTCTGTCTAGAAGGCCAGTGTCCCGGAGTTGCCTCTTCACTGTTGACGTTGAGACTGGTGTTTTGCAGGTACTATTTAATGAAGCTGCCAGTTGAGGACTTGTGAGGCATCTGTTTCTCAAACAATTATGTTAGCTGTGCTAACATAATTGCAAAAGTGTTTTCTAATGATCAATTAGACTTTTAAAATGATAAACTTGGATTAGCTAACACAACGTGCCATTGGAAAACAGTAGTGATGGTTGCTGATAATGGGCCTCTGTACACCTATGTAGATATTCCATTAAAAATCAGCCGTTTCCAGCTACAATAGTCAGTCTTAACAGCAACACGTGTCTATCTCTGTCTTGTTCCTCAGTAATAATCACTATCTATTCTCATCAAATCAGACATACAAACAAGAAAGAGAAGGAAAAAAGCCTAACATCATAACAGTCATTCTCGGGTGAGCTAGGAATGGTACATGTTCAGCATGGTAAACCATGTCAATCATCATTCACAGTCATAAATCATGTCAGTCATCATTCACTATGTCTCTTGAGAGAGAGAGAGAGAGAGAGAGAGAGAGAGAGAGAGGCTGATATAGAAAGACAGATGGGTGGTTTGACAGGGGGAAATTAAAAAGTGAAAATGTGACAAAGGGGTGAGGAGAGGAGAAAACAGAGGGGGTACACACTCTCTCACGTGGGCGAGAGAGGGGGGAGTTGGAAGAACAGGAGTCCCTGGCTGCCCAGTGTTCTGGTTTCGATCCCCCTAATGTTCCCCCTATTCTAATAAAGGTGCCAGGCGGAACCAATGATTTACAGCCCACGATTTACTGGGGGACCGAATACCCCCGCCCACCTGGCTGGGGCCTGCTCACACAGTCATAATAGCCGCTCTCCCCTCCCTATATCACACACATCCAGATGGGTTTATAGACCAGCCTCTACTGGGCCATGGTTGTGACCAGACCGTAGAGCTAGAGGGAAGTAGATTGGCAGAGTATATCTCCACTGTGCTGACAAGGCTTGTCGCATCCATATCTGATCTATGATCAGTTCCATATCTATGGCAGACAGAGGAGGAGGTTCTGTTGTGAATGTGTGGGATGAATTGTGTGGGGTGTTTTTGGATGATGCATCAAAATGCTGATCTAATTGTTCAAGTTCTACTTTCCTTTTGCTGACACCTATTGTTCTACGGCCCAATGCGTACATAAAAGAAGGAAGTCAGAGAGAAACAGAGAGAGAATTCCTTGTAGAAGCAGGAAAGTCTGAGCTGTATTCTCCTGACGGTCTCTTCTGGGTGCTCTCCTGTTTGAGTGTCTCCCCCCACTGCTCTCTGATCTAACAGAGATGGCAGGGTTTGTGTGTGGCACTGAGGAGGAGTGTGAATGTGCCCAGAGCGAGAGAGAAGGATGGAGGAGGAATGTGTGTTCACGTTAGGGATAGAGGAGGGATGTGTGTGTGTGTGTGTGTGTGTGTGTGTGTGTGTGTGTGTGTGTGTAGTGGTCAGTGGCCGTCGAGCAGCGTATTTATCTCAGTGTAATGGCACATCATTAATATTCACAGCTAGCTCCGGATCAATGATCCTTGGCAGCCTGGCTATTATTTCATTTCTTGTATCTAAAAAGGCATAGCGAGGATTCAGCTAAATTGTTTTGAGTTGTTTTGGCTGAGTCGTCACAAAGACGTTCGCAGGAAGGAGTGGAGCAAGGGAGGTAGAGATGGGTTGGGATATGCTAAACTTCCCGGGGGGGGGGGGGGGGGGGGGGGGGGGGGGGGGGGGGGGGGGGGGAGATATACAGTACAGTATGTACAGTATTGCTGCGTTAGCACGACTACAACTCAAGAATACAATTGCACTTCAACTAGCGACATCACAACTCAGAGAATGTGATAGGCAGCACATTAGAACTCTCAGAAAGCCTGACCCAGCCAATCAAATCTCGCTTGAGACCTGACTGAAAGCTGTCTGTCTGAAACAAACTTTTCAGTGTTAACCATTCTACTGTTGAGCCAGGTCAGTCAACAGTTACTGTACCTCAAAAACCCATTATCTACCAGGCGACTGGCAGGTTGACTGGAAACACAAGGTGATTTGTCTCACAGACAGGCCACTTCTGACACCTAACAACATCCCCACAGCATCCGTAAACGTAATAGAGGAGATGGGGCCTGGTCACGCCAGGCTGGCCACAGATAATACACCCTGCTAATCAAAGACTGTTAAGTCTACACTCAAGGGAGGGGGGGGGAAGAGGGGATGAATGTAACAGAGGGAGGAGAAGAAGGGGTGGAGGGAGAGAGGAGGAGGAGGAGGGAGGAAGAAGAGGAGGTGAAGGAACAGAAAGGGGAAGGACAGAGAGAGGAAGAAGGTGTAGGGAGGAAGCTGAGGGAAACAGTGGGTGGAGGAGTGTCAATGGAAAAGGGGGAAGATACGGGTGAGGAATTCCATCTCAGTCATGGTCACACCCCTTGCCCTGGACACCACCTCTGGGAGCAATCGGAATGTGCTGCGTCAGTCAGCAGTGTAGCGCTGAACAGAACAGTTTGAGAGCAGACAGAACCTGCCAGTTAGATGGGCTGGGCAGTGTAGCATCACACAGTGTAGCTGAACATATGCTGTAGGGGGACTCAAATCAGCAACCTCAGGAGGGTGGCTAAGCATTGGGCTAATGGAGGTGGCTGCCATAGTGCTTTGTTCATGCGGCTGAACAGCACACATACAATTATAGTTAAATGCACTGTGTTAGCGGGGCTAAATTTCCACATTAGCATGAATAGCTGTGTTAGTGTAGCCTACTGAGACAGTCTGTTATTATAGCTAACACACGCATAACGGGTTAGCTAAAAGCACTACGTTAGGAGTTAGAGAATCCATGATCGTATTTGCGGCTAAAACACAAGCACACACATAGTATTAGTTAGGCTGATCGTTAACAGTTAGTAGTTGTGTTCGTTAACAGTCCATTAGTAGAGCCATGCAGGCACAATGTTAGCATAGCTGGTCATATGCAGTAAGACAAGGTAAAAACACACAGCATTATGTTTATACAGTTAAAAACACTTGTTGTACACCAGATACACACAACGTTAGCATGGCGGAACACTTATTTCTATTGGTTAGTCAAGAATCCCAGAGTTAGCCCAAAATAGTGTTCAAGTTCCCAGAGAGTGTGTGTACGCTAGCAGCATGCTAGCTAAGTGAGATGCATTACTCCTGCCGGTCCCTGTGTTCTCATTCAGATGGGGATGAAGGGTATGATGTCAGGCACGCGCTCTACTTCACTAAAAACTGTGTCAGCACTTCACTGCTGCTAACTAGCCACCAACTGTACTGTACTGTACTGCTGCACCATGCACACTGAGACACACTGAACTCTACCCACACAAAATGAGGCTGGAAATAAGCAGTTGGAATCTTGGAGTTCCTATGCTGGTTCAGGTTTGATAATCCCACACACGCACGCATACACACATGCACGCATACACACACACACATGCACACAACGGAGAGGGTGATGTACCTATTATAATAAGGTTACAGGGAAATTTCTCCCCGGCAGTATATGGTTTCAAGGCCAGACAGACGTAGAGTGTGTGAGTGTCAGACGCTTAGGAGAGAAGAGACAAGATGATGAGAGAGAGAGAGAGAGAGAGAGAGAGAGAGGGAGGAGGGGATGGAGGAGAGGAGAGAGAAAGCAAGATAGACAGAGAGGGAGAGAGGCAGAGAGAGAGAGACAGAGAGGGAGAGAGATGGAAGACAGGAGAGAGAGACGATTTAAACATGAGACCACCTCTCTAGCTATCTGCCCAAAAGCAGAAGACCTTGCCACCGTTCGCCACGCTGTCTTGTTGACCTATCCAGTCGTCTCTCATTGGCCTGAACAGGGATGAAAGCAGCAGAGTGAACAACCTTTAACCTATCTCTAGGAAAAACCCTCCACTCCCTCACAGCCAAGGCGTGTGTGTGTGTGTGTGTGTGTGTGTGTGTGTGTGTGTGTGTGTGTGTGTGTGTGTGTGTGTGTGTGTGTGTGTGTGAGCGCATGCGCTAGCTTGCATGTGTGTCTATCATGTTTGAGTTGGGTTAAAATGGAATCTTCAATGCATTCTTCAAACCGTCAACTGTCATTCAGCCAAAAGGTGATTTTGAAATAGATCCCTCCCTCTGAGAAGCATGGGCGTTTGTCATTCAGATGTCTATGACAGGAGTATCATAGACTGTGTGACAGTGTGCAGAGAGCAGTGCTGCGGGAGGGGACACGAGGGGATGGGAAGGGACAGCTGATGGTAAATAGATTGCGTTCCTCGGGGGAAGTGTGTCTTGCCACCATAACGTCCTCTCTCTGTCCCCTCAGCACGACCCTGTAGCCCTCTATGAGCACTGATAAGCTGCCATTAACACACTATTAACACTGACCTCTGTACAATATCAAGCAAGAATGATTGTATGATACAGCCAACCGAGTTGAAGGAGCTCAGGACAGTCTTAGAGAGAGAGAGAGAGAGAGAGAGAGAGAGAGAGAGAGAGAGAGAGAGAGAGAGAGAGAGAGAGAGAGAGAGAGAGAGAGAGAGAGAGAGAGAGACTGTTTGGGAGTCAGGAATACAGGCTATACCACAATGTATCCGCTATGGACATGATAAATCAGATTCAAACGAAGTGGTACAGTGGAATCTGGTCCGAACTCAAGGCTTTAGTCAATTTAATCTTTGGTTCAAATGTTGGGCCGGGGATTGATCATAAGCACAGCACAAGGTAACGCACCAAATCTTTTACGGTATTATTTCAACAAGCACTGTGTTCAAAGCTTTTCAGCATTTTTCAGTGGGAAACACTCAAGAACGCTTGCTAAGCCTTTCAAGCCGAGCCGGGGGGCCAGACAGAGACAGAGGGCCCCTGTGAGATAGCTAGACAGACAGACGCTGTAGGACAATCAAAACAATCTGAGATGATAGCAGGCAAAAATAACCCTTTTTATTCAATTAAACCGCCAATGCCGGAACATCCAAGGTGAACAGCGGCCCTGCAGACTAACAGGCCTTCCTGGCTCTCCTTCTTTCTTTCCTATCTTCTTTCTCACTGTCCTTTTTCTTCATCTCCTCAGCTTGCCTCTCGACTGTATTTTATTGTGCTCAGGTCCCCACCCCCCCCTCCCCTCCCCCCGTGTCTGGCTAAGTGTAGAAGTCTAACAAAGCCCAGCAGGCACACATAAAGTAATGTCTTTGTGCCAGAGCAACGAGTCTCTTTCCAGCACAGGTGTACTGTTAACCTTCAATGGAGGGAAATGACATCTCTGAGTCTTTGGAATGACTTGTCAATAAACAGATCAATGATTGCTTATGAAAAAAAAAGAGAGCACTGTGTTTACTAACAGAAGGAGTATGAGCACGAGCCAACCTTCGAGGTAGACAACGTGATGATGGAGAAAGAACTGTGGTGTGTATTCATGGATGCCAAGGGAAGCCAAATCCCCCCCCCCCAAAAAAACTGACCAGTGAACAAATAAAAAACATACCAAATAATGTGTCTTTCGTCTCTCTGTGTTTCATAATGTTTCTTCAATTCGGAAGAGGCTGAATGTATCTCACAGGAGAAAGCAGAAACAGCACCCCCCTGTCTCTGTATCTGTAGACCATCTATAGGATGCTGTCTGCTGAAAAAGTGTATGACATTGTTGCCGCCCATAGCACATAGCATTGAATACAAGGGAAGTCAGCGAGCATTTGGCCTCCCTTTAAAAAAAAAGTGTAAAATAATAGCTAAACTGAGTGAGCTCAACTGTGAATGGTCCTGGTGCACTACAAATAAAGTGTCAAGGGAAGCCAGTTTGGATTTGGCTTCACACCAATCACATCACATCAAAAGCAAAAAGACAGAAACAACTTGCATTGTTGCATCTCGTTATGTTTTTGTCCTCTGGTGGCTAGCTAGCTAAAATTGCCACATTCCTAAATTAGCCATGGATGAAAATAGGGATATGGACTTGTGGTTTTACTTAATTCTTTGTACTGGCCAATAATTATAAAGGCAATTCTAATCCAACAATAAATTCATACATTTTTGTGCCCCTGGCCTGAGAGGATGGAAGTTTAATATGCAGCTAGATATAGAAGGCCGTTAACTAGCTGGCTGTTAACTAGAATCATAGACCGTTAACTAGCTGGCTCATCATTGCCCGATAAAGGAAGTTAGACTAGCGAACAAGCATTTTAGCCAGGTAGCCTAGGATAACAAAAACTAAACGTGTGTACTGTCTGACAGAGTCATAGACCCTTTAGGCAACATGAAAGAGAGAAAGATGGCATGTTTTTCTACTTGCACGAACACACACACACAGAGAGAGAGAGAGAGAGAGAGAGAGAGAGAGAGAGAGAGAGAGAGAGAGAGAGAGAGAGAGAGAGAGAGCGAGAGAGAGAGAGAGAGAGAGAGAGAGAGAGAGAGAGAGAGAGAAATCAGTACCATGGACAGCCACATCATATTTAGCTTACGTTGATTGGACTAAATCATTTTGGTATCTTTTAGTTGTCACTGTATTAGACTAAGCAGAGTTGATTTGATGAAGTTGAAATGGTGCTGGAATAGTGGAGGCAGCTCCTGTTTTCTTTGCGACTTGCAGTAACTCTCTGTGGTTCTAAATCAATAGTTGTTAAAGTTGTAGGAAAATGTCGGAAACATTAACTTGCTTGACCATGCAGTAGGTCATGTAACTAACTGTCTGTTACATGCAATGTGCTTTGTGGACTTCAACGGACAGAGGTTGCTATCCGGTATTGTGATGAAACAAAAGTGTGGTTGAATTTATTCTGTCACTGTGTCTTTTTATTGTCTCGGTCTTAGGCATATGAAGTAACAGATTCTAGAGAAAACAACAATTATCACAACACATAGGTTGTAAAATGTTTTTTTCCCCCCTAGCTTGCCTTCCCTGGTGATTTTACCCAGTTTGCACCGCTACTGAGCGAGAGTGAGAGAAAGAGAGAATGATAAAGAGCTGAAGAGAGAGAAAGGGACAAAGAAAATAGAAAATAAGGTGTATCTCTGACCCCAAGCACGTTTCATTCTCCACTGGTTTGTGCTTTCATTTATAGTGCCTGGTGCCTGGTGCCTGGTGTGTGTGTGTGTATGTGTGTGTGTGTGTGTGTGTGTGTGTGTGTGTGTGTGTGTGTGTGTGTGTGTGTGTGTGTGTGTGTGTGTGCGTGTGTGTGTGTGTGTGTGTGTGTGTGTGTGTGTGTGTGTGTATGTGCGTGCGTGTGTGTACGTGCACGCATACATCTGTGTGTATTTGTGAGTGCCTGTATGTGTTTCACTTGACATGCACCATTTGCAAGGCGTTCTACCCCCCCGTTCCACTCCATTTGAGCAGACATTCTGAGAACAGCAAAATGTCCAGTTAGGCCCTGGCTCTAAATGCACCTTGAAGCGCAAAGGAATAAGCTAGGGCTCATTCTCCTCATAGCAAAACAGCCAACACATGATAGCCCAGCCATACACAAATGAAAACAAGGTTGTACAGTAACACAGCTTAGTGGAGGACTATTGACTCCCTGCCTGTCTCCTGTCCATCTCCTACTGCGTGTCTGGGCCACAGAGCCCACCTGTCACCGTCTGTCGCTCTCTTGTTTATATTAAGACATAATCAATGGAAGAAGACAAGAGGCCTGGATAAGTGACTGGTTGAAAGGCTGTTTAGGGGAATTCATTAACATACTGTACTGCACAGTGTATTAGGATGCAACATAGTGCCTATCTCAATTACTGTATATGAGTGTACAAAGCTATCGATCCCGTGACAACGTTCATTCCTACGTGAATACTCAATAGCGCATCGAGGCCAAGTGAAGTCAGCTAAGCTGGTGTCTAATATGCAGTTTGAGCTACTCCAGAACGTGACGTTGCAGGCTAGCTCAGTGCTGCCCCCCTTCATTGAGTAACTTGAGTTCAAGGCAGACCGAGGTACTGTAGGCTACCACTAGCAACTAAATGATCTTTATAACTTATTCTTTGTGCAATTTCAAAATAATTGGTTAAAGGACATACATCTGGTGTATTAGAAGCAATTATTGGTACCCTAATTGTCTTTAAAAAATATTTTTACACGAAGATTGACCACAAATATTGCCATTTTCCCATTCACTATAATGTGGGGATCCTGTTTTCTGCAAAGAATGCCTACAGTACCGCGGTTGGCCTTGAACTTCTGTCGCTTCAATGGAAGTGGGCAGTCCTTTTCCCCTGGCATTTCTATTGTAACTGGAGTAATGTCTTGTTCTAGTTGCAAACGCCTGTGCGGACGGCAGTACACTCAACGTTGTTAAACCGCAAATAATAAAACACAGTTGAGATTTAACTTGGAAAAAGCTTGTCCCTCGTCTCCCTGTTGCGTTCATAATATTTGACGAGGAGAAAAGGCAAATCATCCAAGCAGAAAGTAATCCTGTATGGAGAATAGAGGTTGTAGTTTTCGTCAGATATAAAAGGCTTTTATGCAAGAGGTGTGTGAAAATACACCAGTTTTAAGGTGTTCGCTAGGTCAATAGCTAGCTTTTTCAGAGAAGCAAACAAAGCTAGCTGTGTTTATGGATGTAACGCAATACAGGAAGTAGTGCCAAACTGTATATGCCAATCTGTCAGTCAATCTCTTTCCCAAAAACAAACTGTGAATCACCCTCTCCCTGCCACTGAAATCTCCATCTCTCTCTCCCAAAACAACTCTTTATTTCTCCAACTCTTTGTTTCTCTACGCACTTCCCAAAAAACAGCATAATGTTAGCCGTTACCATTTATGATACTATGTCATTGAGATCATTTCCTCATCATACAGAACCACCATTATGATACCACCTGACCAACCGTCCAACAGCGCCAACGCCCGGGCCAAGCTCCATCGGTAAAGGCTGCAGCCTGCAGTTGAAGCCTTCCTCAGCGATGTTCTCTTCTGTTCTCTCCTCCTCTCTCTGGGTTGAGAAGCCATCCTTTCTACTTCAGCGCGTCTCTAGGTGGCTTCATTAAAGATCCTATCTAAAATAATCACTTAACCGCGCTATACAAGAGTGTGTGTGTGCGTGTGTGTGTGCGTGTGCGTGTGCGCGTGCGTGTGTGTCTGTGTGTGTGTGTGTGTGTGTGTGCACGTGCGTGCGTGCATGAGTGCGTGCGTGTGTTAGATCCTAACCCATGCAGCATAACGAATTAATTCAATTAGGCCCATTCTCATCCACTGTTAATAGCATATATAAGCCACCCAGAGCCAGAGAGAAAGAAGAGAGAGAGGTATGGGGTGTAGAGAGATGGACGACACTGAGCAAGACACCCCAACGGTAGAGTAAAGAACACCAAGTTTCAAGTTGCATTTGTTGTATGTACGGGATACGCATGTTGTACATCATCCAATGAATTGCTTACTTGCAGGTTCCTTCTCGACAACGCAACAACAATAAGAAATGTCAAAGATAAGAATACGAACATAAAGTAAATGACAGAAAAGGGGATAAAGATTTTAGAAAAGGTATAATAGAGGAAGGCAAAATGTATAGTACAATGATGTACACGTGTATTGGAGAAGGGGCGGATGGGGGGCCACTGTATACATGTAGCAGTATAATAAGAGTCTGGTAGCAGCAGATGTGTGCTAAGGTGCGGAGAATTAGAGCAGTCCACTTCAAGTGTTCAGCAGTCTGATGGCTTATAGAGAGAAACGGTCTCTGAGCCTGTTGGTATCAGACCTCATGCTTTGATAGTGTCTGCCTGACGGTATGGGAGAGAACAGCTCCTGGCTGGGGTGTGTGGGGTCCTTGATGATGACCAGGTTTTTTTGTTTACATATTACTCATGTAAGTGCAAAACCTAACAAAACTCAATGTTCAGCGAACACTAAACACTTAAAGCTGTTGTATGGGTGTGATTTGCAACAGGCGTGGATGGTATGAGAGGAAATCGATGCCTCTAACACCGATTGTAGCTGCCAACTCAATTTCAAATATGAATCAGAGACAGCCCTCACTTGTCTTTGATCGATTCGCGTTCTTGCTGGGCTCTGAAATTGCCTCGTTGGACTGGACCTCTCTACATAATCGTCATCACTAACACCGCCACAAAGTCAGAATTGTGGCTAAACCCCACCCATTTCTACAATTTCTAACCCTAACCTTAACCCTAACCTTAACCAAACTGCTAACCTTATGCCTAACACTAACCTTAAATTAAGACTTAAAAGTGATGTTAGCAGGGTTATCGTCTGGCCCTGAATGCCGAACACCTGCCAATCAGAGAAGACAGTGGTAACAACACAACCACCTCTTACCCCAGTTGGCCTGCTCATCTGAAATCTGCTTCCTCTCTCCGTTCCTCTCGGCCGCCCGCCGCGCTGTAACTGGTGCCTAACATCTGAGTGTACTGTATGATTTGATCTGTTTATTAATTCACTTCCTGGATATTAAAAGCCTTCTGATGCGGACATGGAGAGAGGGGGAGAGGGAGGGAGGTGAGGAGCATGGGGGGGAGATGGAGACAAAGGGAGTAATAGAGAGGGGGGAGAGAGGAAGAGAGGAAAAAGAGGGAGAGAGAGAGACGGGAAAGGGAGGGTGGAGAGACAGAAAGAAGGAAAGAGGGGGAGAGAAATACAGAAAGAGAGATGAAGAGAGAGAGAGATACATCGATGAATAAACATGTACAGCTCCAGAGTTCTGTTCACCCAGAGATGAGGGTCAGAGTGTGTTCCACTGTAGTAGGTAGGTGGACTGTATCACCTGTATAGACAGGGGACTATGCCACGACATGTCAGGTAGTTACAGGAAGTCAAGCAGTTAGGCATGTTGACATAGATACTGTGCACACAGCAGAACATCTCAACATCACACACACACACACACACACACACATACGCACACACACACACACACACACACAAGCAAGAATGCAGACACAATGACATAAACATGACTGACGCACTGTACACACACAGTACACACACGACAAACGTATGCACACGCGTGCGCTAATAACGATTGTTTAAATGAGAAAATGGTAAGAAATAAAATATTGTGAATCATTTATATTTCAAGAACCCCAGTAGGAATGAAAGAAGCCGTCATTATCAGATCCGAGGAAGGAGCAAATATTTGTTTTTCGATGTTCAATTATATTCCGTTGTTGTACTGTAGAAATCATTATTAGATGAATGGACAGATCATTAAACACATTCACACAAAAGCAGCTCAAGCAGTCTTTATACACTACAGAAAAGAAAAAAACCTTTCCCAAAAGTAATTGCAGTTTTTTAAATCGATAGATGTCTGAGCACACGCTGCACTGGAATCCAATTTCAAATCCTTAAATCTTTATTTAAACAAACAGCTGGAGAACAAAGTAGTGAGGAATCGAATTGTAATATCCCTCACTCCGGGAACCCTCTACACATTGATATATGATATGATATGTAATATAATATATGACATATGATATAACATGTATCAACGATATGGATAGAGTAAGAAAGGTGTCTGTGCGAGTATGACTCCATATAGGAATGAGATTATGATTCAACACGACACATGAACATTAGTCCCAGCGTTACCACAGAGCATTACCATAATTATGTCATTGCAACAATAGTCAAAAGTAAAACATCCTCATCTTCCAATTGGAGTCCACTCCGTTCGGGTACGTGGTCAAATGAACTGTCGCCTCTCCTGTCGTAGTTCAGCCTCTAATTGTCAAAGTCCCATGCTGTGACATGATTGGTCACATTGCGGGAGCGTGTGGCGGGTGGTGAGCAGAACTGCACATTTGGGCCACCGTCTATGACATAATTGGGCATCTACTCCGTCACGTGACTTTGATAGAATCTGACCATTTCTGATGGATGTTTTCGAAACACTCATTTAGTTAATTCATCTGATTTCTTAGATGAAACACGCACATCCCCGACAACATCTAGCATGGGTTAATCTGGAGTCTTTTTTACACCGCCTGCTGGTTTGCTTTCTCAATATAGCTCAGTAACCTTGTTCCCCAGGTCTAAACCAGTCACCAACCAACCAGCCGTTCAGAGACAACAATCATGAAAACCAGCAGACACTGAAGCCCTCCAGGCCTAAAGTCAACCAGCCCTATATTAAAGGGAAATGTCACTAGAGTCAACCAGCACTATATTAAAGGGAAATGTCATTAGAGTCAACCAGCACTATATTAAAGGGAAATGTCATTAGAGTCAACCAGCACTATATTAAAGGGAAATGTCACTAGAGTCAACCAGCACTATATTAAAGGGAAATGTCACTAGAGTCAACCAGCACTATATTAAAGGGAAATGTCATTAGAGTCAACCAGCACTATATTAAAGGGAAATGTCACTAGAGTCAACCAGCCCTATATTAAAGGGAAATGTCATTAGAGTCAACCAGCACTATATTAAAGGGAAATGTCACTAGTCAACCAGCCCTATATTAAAGGGAAATGTCACTAGAGTCAACCAGCCCTATATTAAAGGGAAATGTCACTAGAGTCAACCAGCCCTATATTAAAGGGAAATGTCATTAGAGTCAACCAGCCCTATATTAAAGGGAAATGTCATTAGAGTCAACCAGCACTATATTAAAGGGAAATGTCACTAGAGTCAACCAGCCCTATATTAAAGGGAAATGTCACTAGAGTCAACCAGCCCTATATTAAAGGGAAATGTCACTAGAGTCAACCAGCACTATATTAAAGGGAAATGTCATTAGAGTCAACCAGCACTATATTAAAGGGAAATGTCACTAGTCAATCAGCCCTATATTAAAGGGAAATGTCATTAGAGTCAACCAGCACTATATTAAAGGGAAATGTCATTAGAGTCAACCAGCACTATATTAAAGGGAAATGTCACTAGAGTCAACCAGCCCTATATTAAAGGGAAATGTCATTAGAGTCAACCAGCACTATATTAAAGGGAAATGTCATTAGAGTCAACCAGCACTATATTAAAGGGAAATGTCATTAGAGTCAACCAGCACTATATTAAAGGGAAATGTCATTAGAGTCAACCAGCACTATATTAAAGGGAAATGTCATTAGAGTCAACCAGCACTATATTAAAGGGAAATGTCATTAGAGTCAACCAGCCCTATATTAAAGGGAAATGTCACTAGTCAACCAGCACTATATTAAAGGGAAATGTCATTAGAGTCAACCAGCACTATATTAAAGGGAAATGTCATTAGAGTCAACCAGCACTATATTAAAGGGAAATGTCATTAGAGTCAACCAGCACTATATTAAAGGGAAATGTCATTAGAGTCAACCAGCACTATATTAAAGGGAAATGTCACTAGAGTCAACCAGCCCTATATTAAAGGGAAATGTCATTAGAGTCAACCAGCACTATATTAAAGGGAAATGTCATTAGAGTCAACCAGCACTATATTAAAGGGAAATGTCATTAGAGTCAACCAGCACTATATTAAAGGGAAATGTAATTAGAGTCAACCAGCACTATATTAAAGGGAAATGTCATTAGAGTCAACCAGCACTATATTAAAGGGAAATGTCATTAGAGTCAACCAGCCCTATATTAAAGGGAAATGTCACTAGTCAACCAGCACTATATTAAAGGGAAATGTCATTAGAGTCAACCAGCACTATATTAAAGGGAAATGTCATTAGAGTCAACCAGCACTATATTAAAGGGAAATGTCATTAGAGTCAACCAGCACTATATTAAAGGGAAATGTCATTAGAGTCAACCAGCACTATATTAAAGGGAAATGTCATTAGAGTCAACCAGCACTATATTAAAGGGAAATGTCATTAGAGTCAACCAGCACTATATTAAAGGGAAATGTCACTAGAGTCAACTAGCCCTATATTAAAGGGAAATGTCATTAGAGTCAACCAGCACTATATTAAAGGGAAATGTCATTAGAGTCAACCAGCACTATATTAAAGGGAAATGTCATTAGAGTCAACCAGCACTATATTAAAGGGAAATGTCATTAGAGTCAACCAGCACTATATTAAAGGGAAATGTCATTAGAGTCAACCAGCACTATATTAAAGGGAAATGTCACTAGAGTCAACCAGCCCTATATTAAAGGGAAATGTCATTAGAGTCAACCAGCACTATATTAAAGGGAAATGTCATTAGAGTCAACCAGCCCTATATTAAAGGGAAATGTCACTAGAGTCAACCAGCACTATATTAAAGGGAAATGTCACTAGAGTCAACCAGCACTATATTAAAGGGAAATGTCATTAGAGTCAACCAGCACTATATTAAAGGGAAATGTCATTAGAGTCAACCAGCACTATATTAAAGGGAAATGTCACTAGAGTCAACCAGCACTATATTAAAGGGAAATGTCATTAGAGTCAACCAGCACTATATTAAAGGGAAATGTCATTAGAGTCAACCAGCACTATATTAAAGGGAAATGTCACTAGAGTCAACCAGCACTATATTAAAAGGAAATGTCATTAGAGTCAACCAGCACTATATTAAAGGGAAATGTCACTAGTCAACCAGCACTATATTAAAGGGAAATGTCACTAGAGTCAACCAGCACTATATTAAAGGGAAATGTCACTAGTCAACCAGCACTATATTAAAGGGAAATGTCACTAGTCAACCAGCCCTATATTAAAGGGAAATGTCACTAGTCAACCAGCACTATATTAAAGGGAAATGTCATTAGAGTCAACCAGCCCTATATTAAAGGGAAATGTCACTAGTCAACCAGCACTATATTAAAGGGAAATGTCATTAGAGTCAACCAGCACTATATTAAAGGGAAATGTCACTAGAGTCAACCAGCCCTATATTAAAGGGAAATGTCATTAGAGTCAACCAGCACTATATTAAAGGGAAATGTCATTAGAGTCAACCAGCACTATATTAAAGGGAAATGTCATTAGAGTCAACCAGCACTATATTAAAGGGAAATGTAATTAGTCAACCAACCCTACAGTATACTGAAGGGAAATTTAAACATTTTTCATCTTCATATTCATCATACACTGATCCAATGTCAGCCAGCAATGAGTGCAACCTGAGTCCGGCTCCATATTGGGCTTGAGACATACAGATCTAGGATCAGTAAGTAAGGGATGTAACCTGAGGCAGTGTCCCTACCAGGCTCCAGACATACTAACGAGATTCCTGATCATGCCTGTAACCCTTATGTGACCCCAACAGACTTGACCTCTAACCCCTGACCCTCCCCATGTGACTACTGAGTTCCTATGAGCTGTAACCCTAGAGACAAATCGTATTCTATATGACCTCCTATTAGAATGAGTCTATGGCCTTGAGTAACAACATGCATAGCCAACCTATACAATGTGTGTAACACCTTCGGCAAGTAACAAACTGTTGTCCATTGAAGCTGCAAATCCTCATAGGGCTAGGCTTCCCTTGCAGTGAACTGCACAGATCAGAGGGTTGAGCCCTTGATAAAAGGACAAAGGTGTCTCATTTAGGGAGTTTGCTGACTTCCCTCTCTCCTATCTCTCTCTCTCTCTCTCTCTCTCTCTCTCTCTCTCTCTCTCTCTCTCTCTCTCTCTCTCTCTCTCTCTCTCTGTCATTGCCTGTCTTTCACTCTTCCTCTCTCCTCTGTCAGTCTATTAGTGTCTCTCCCTCTCTCCACTCATTCTCTCCTCAGCATCTCCAGTAGCGACAGCTGCTTCAGTAATGGATGCCGTTTGACAGTGAATAAGCCAATTAGAATGGCAGTGATTTAATTGGCCCCGGACGATTTCACTAAATCCACAAACGAGTCAATTAGTGGGACCGTGAGGGGCCAGGGTGGCCAGAAGCAGGACAAGGGGGTTAAGCTGTGACACTGATTCAAGTTATTCAAGTGTTACACATTCTAGAACCACCGTGGTTATTATTTGACTTTGCACATTGCTGGTCGTCTAAGAACATTTGATTAATTGATTAATTAAAGTTGTTCACCTCCCAATATTTGATACACATGGACAAAGGCAGAGACAGACACACACACACAAACACAAACACATACACTGCCTCTCTTCCAGGTCCCGGGAAAGCCAAACTGAGGGATTCCTGGCCGTACTAACTGGATCACAGGCTGGAAGGAGAATTGGCTGAAATTAGGCCGTAATTCAGTGGACACGCAACTGGATTTGTCTCTGGCTGCGTGTCTGCCTAGGTACAGCATGGACACGCAGTGTACACAGTACAATATGAACCTCTGGGCAACTGCAGCACAGGAGCCAGACGTTATACAACATGATACTGCAGGTCAGAGACAGGCTGGGGATTTGAGAGAGCTAGCAACAGTAAGAGGCTTAGGTATACTTAAGCAATAAGGCCTGAGGGGGTGTGGTATATGGCCAATATACCACGGGAAAAGGCTGTTCTTACACACGACGCAACGTGGAGTGCCTGGATGCAGCCCGTAGCCATGGTATATTGGCCATGTACCACAAACCCCTGAGGAGCCTTACTGCTATTATAAACTGGTTAACAACGTAATAAGAATAGTACAAATAAATGTTTTGTCATACCCGTGGTATACAGTCTGATATACCATGGCTGTCAGCCAATCAGAATTAAGGGCTCGAACCACGAATTTAAAATTGTGAATTTGGTGCAGCCAGTGATACTGCTAGAGTATATGGGTGCATTGAGCAATGTGGAGTGCTGCAGTGGGCTCATAAAAGACACAGCACGGAGAGAAAACTCATACTGCTCTCTGCTATGCCTTCTTATCTATCTCTCTCTCTCTCTCTCTGTCTCGCTCTCTCTGTCTCTCTCTCTTTCTCTCTCTCTGTCTTGCCACCTTTATCTCACTCCCTCTCTCTTTGCCCTTTCTCCAAATTTCCCTATGACCTTTTCCTTCTCTTTTTCTATATTTTTTCTATCTCCCTCCCTCCTCTCTCTTTTACCTGCTTCACTGAGCACACCTCCCTCCCCTCCCCTGCCCCCTGCAGTTCCCAGCCACAGATCCATCCCTGTCTCTGGTCCCCTGGCAAGGTAATGAGACATTAAAGAACGATAGCCTGCGTCCGCTTAAGAGCTATGTCCTTGCTCAATCTACCAAAACACTCCTCGCACGCACGTACGAGCACACACACACACACAGACACACAGACACACACACACACACGCCCACACACACAGACACACACATTTGAGAGAATTGTAGGGATTTTTACAGACATGAGTACTGGACATGTATTTATTTGAGATAATACGGTCCATCATACACTCGATTCATCCAATGGCTTTTTGTGAGGCACTGGACCGATGCAACAGAATAGAAACAGATGACTGTGTGTTCATGCTCTTAAACAAAGGCTAATGCAGCTGTGTAGTCACCACCTGTCAAGCCCTGGGCACAGTAAACACAGACTGGCCTCAGGTACTGCCATCACCCGCACACACACTGGCACTGCAACCAGAAACACACAACACACAGTAACCAGCTGATTGACACATCGGCAAAACAAAGAGGTGAGGCTTCTATTATGAGTCAACAGAATGGTTTCTGGTTGTGGATGGGAGCTTGGCTGTGTTTCAGTGAGGTTAGTGTGTATGTGCGTGTGTGTGTGTTTGAGTGGGAGTGAGAGTGAGAGAAGGTTGCCTTTCTTCACTGAGTTTCTTTGTCTCAGGCCTAGCTCATTAACAGAAAGGCCAAGACACGCACACACACACACAGAAAGAACAAGCCACTCCTACTGCGTCAGCCATTAGCTCAGTGGAGAGTGTGAACCAGTAATTGCATTTTGTTATTGATATCATTCAATCTGACAGTGGGGACATGCAACTACACAAATTACACACAATGAGGTGTGGCAATCTATTCCTCTCCCTCTTTCTCTCAGCCACTATTTTCTCTCCATCCCTCCCCTACTACACATGCAATTACAGAATAAAGTAATCAGAACACAACAGGCATTCCAATCAAATTAATTGAGAGACTCATATAGACAAACTGTCAGGCAGTAGGCTCAATAATGAACAAAACAAACCAATCAAATAGAGAAATATCATCTCTTGACCTATGAGTAATTGAGCCTTGTGAAATCCATCATGTTAACTATGACGATAACACTCCACGTTTGTGTTCATGAGCCGAATGGACTTCAACGGCGCTGTGATCAAAGTATCAGACGTGGGTTTTAGCGCTCCATTTGATTACCACTTTAGAGGCTGATTCACACGCGTGAACTGTTGGCAAGGAAAGTAACAGCAATGCTAGAGCACGCAATGCTGAAGAGAGGCGCAGCGCTTCGTTTCAGCACCATGGAGAGCGCACAGTACTGCACTGCCATGTGTCTGCTCCGCTTCAGCACCGCGGAGAGCGCAATGCAACTGCTATGCTTGCGGCTCTGATTCCCCACAGCGCGCCACTCTCTTTTTCAACACCATGGAGAGCACACAATAGGCTACTACTGCACAGCGCAGGTGGGAGTAATCGGCAAACTTGTCAATGAACCGTAGCCCCAGGACTCATATTAATGAATGGGTGTACACATCAACAGCAACACGGTGACATAATATGCCTCTTGCACAGGTTAGGCTGCAGCTCTGCAGCCACTTTTCAAACTGAGTATGGCTAAATTGAATCAACTGTAAGATAAATAAGAGAGGAGGAACCAAAAGAGAATATAAGACCACTGTGCATGTGTGTGTGGGGTGGGGGGTGCAAGAGAGATATGCTGTGTGAGAGAAATCTATTGCAGTATATTCTGATTTAAATTTTAAATCTTGTCATTGATCTCTCTCTGCTCCTCCCATGTTTTCTATGTATAGCTCTCTTCATTTGACAGTGTTGAAGAGGTGTGAATCTTAATGATGAGAACTGCTGCAGTGCTTAGGATATGATGACATCATAGGCCTACAGTTTGGCCTGTGAATAAGGTAAATGCCTCTGAGGCCTTTGAATGTGAATGTTGTGTGAATGCCTTAAACCGTTCATTTGAGGGTGCTTCATGTAAATGGGGATTTAGGCAGGCCTCAGACATTTACCCAACTGTCCATTCACACTGCAGCTGCATGTAGAGAACGCAAAGGAGAGCACAACAGCAAACCAATGCTGCTGATTTAGGGTCGAAAACATAACCCCTGAGCATTTGATCACACATCTGCACTGTATGGTAAACTGGATCGGCACCTACCCCAGAGTTGTCATCGTGACGATGGTGTACCAGAATGCGGCCGGGATGCTGGTGAACTTGCTGGCTGAGGAGCCCTTCTCGGCGTAGAACATGACAGTGGCGAAGATGATGATGGCCATGGTGAGGGAGAAGAGCAGGAAGCCCAGCTCCGAGGCGCAGCTCTTCAGCGTGTAGCCCAGGATGCGCAGCCCCGCAGAGTGGCGGGAGAATTTGAAAATCCTGAAAACCCGGAAGACCCTCAGGGTGACGAAGGCCCCGCTGACGTCCTCGTTGTCCGTCATGACCAGGCCAATGTAGTAGGGCATAATGGCCACCACATCGATGACGCTCATCACGCTCTTGATGAAGTTCCAGCGACTGGGCGCCGCCATTAGACGCAGTAGGTACTCCACGGTGAAGATCATGACGCAGGCCGTATCCAGACAGAAAAATGCCAAGGCATACCGCTCCCCGCACGAGACCTGTTTGACCCGATTTGGCAAAGTCCCGCACGGGACCGTCTCCACCACGTTGGCCATCACGGAAACTGCAATGAAGAAGCCGGTGACATAATAAAACACCAGGGCCATGGTGCTCGTGTGGGGGTTCTCGAAGGCTCGCCACATGGTTTCTCTGAATGTCATATCCGGCGGGACCATATCGTTCTGGTTCTCGCTGTCCTCGTCATCCTGGATTCTCTCCTGGTTCTCCCGCCGCCGGTCCTTGTACTCTTCATAGCAGCAGTCCCCTATGATCTCCGGTATGATCCCAAAGAAAGCCAGCTCCTCATCGTAGGCCGAGATGCACTCCTGGCGCGGGTAGTGCAGCTTCCCGGTACGATAGAAGTTCAGAATGTGTCTGAAAATATCCGGGTCACGGTCGAAAAAGTATTCATTTGTCTCCTCGTGGAAGAAGAATTCCCGCTCCGTGCTGCCCAGTAAAGTGTCCGGGTACCGCTCCAATGTATTCCGCCACGTCTGGAACTTCTGACCGCTGACATTGAGCAAGATGAGCCCGTCCTGTTTTCGCCGGTTGTCAGGTGGAGGCGTCGGCATGGGCGCACTGGCTACCGGCATCCATCCTATAGCAGCCGCCCGGGCGAATGGTAACCACGCCGCCACTCCCGCTGCCATGGTGACCCACTGTGTGCGACCCGGTCCGGGTGAAGAGCTCTCGACGCTCCGGTGGACGATCACAGAACCACAGCGCGGCGAGAGGACATCTGGAAAGGCAACCCAAGCATTAGCCTACTCATATGGCTACACTGTAACAAATCATGCATGGCTGATATGAATATATCGTCCACTTGCTGTTCATTCTGTTTGCTTCTGAAACTCAATAAATAATAAAATCTAAATGCATTGCACAGACATGTCCCACGTATATCCCTACTGTCGTCGATAGTGAATATAAATCGTGAGAGCGAGTAGTCAATGGTTCTAGTATCAGTGACTCCGCCGAACCAATATTTAGCAGTATAACATACATGATTCAACGGCAATAGTCTGGTAATTGAAAGCACATACAACAAACTAATAATGTAGCCCACTCACCTCTGCGTAAAAGCGACTGGTTTGAAAAATAAAGATTTCCGTTCTCTTTCTAATATAAAACAATCCTCTCTGCACACAGAAGTATGCAGAATATTCTCCCCTTGGAAAAGTGGTTGAAACGAACCAGCAACAAGTTCAACACGGGGGTAATTCCGTGCTCCAAACACCGGGAAAGACTTGGCTCCAATCATACAAGGACATTCTCGAGCTCTTTCTCTTGCCAAACAACACCTTGAAAATCAGCTCCTTCCTATTGCTCGAGTTTTTCAAGAAAAGCGCGACTGTGATCCTCTTCGGAGACCAATGACTGTATGGGCCGAGTCCACACCGACAACGGTGTTCTGTGTTCGCAGCTGAATCGCGAAAGGACATAAAATCACATACACACACACACACACACACACACACACACACACACACACTGACACACACGCGCTCACCACATACACACACAAATACACAAGTGTGCCACCACCATATCCACAAGCTGCCGCTCCAGCTCAAAATGTCACCAGCGGAGGCAACCGTTTAATAATTATATAATAACCACTAGAGAGAGAAGGGGAATCAATGACCGAATTCGCGGAATCGTTTAAGGAGAGCAACAAATGGGAATATCGAAGTTGTTGGCTCAGCTGCCTCTCCTCTCCGCCACTCTCGCTGTTGTGCAGCTGCGCGGAAGAACCAAGTTCCTCTCCCCAGCTCGTTGGGGGCGTGTCACGCGCTCCGGGCATCCTTTAACTTCTGTGTAATCAAATGGAGCGCTCCTCCTTGATGCCTTGCGGATACCCCGTTATGCACGACCGTGTCATCATTAACCAAATACCTTTCTGAAACGGACACCGTACAGAGACACGTACCGTACGGAGTACCGTACCGGTCAGTCCCGGAGGCAGTGTGAAATTATACCAAACCGTACTGACAGAGTAGTATCACATCAAAGCAACAGCCTGCAGTACGTTGTACATAAAATTAGCTTTGACTGAAAGTGTATTTGCGGTGGTTGCTAATACACAGGCCGTTGTTCCAGCCTCTTTCTCTCTTGGCACTGTCACTGATGCTCAGCCGGAGCACCGCTAGATGGAGACAGTTTTCAGGTGAGAGGGGAGCCCACGGAGCCGAGGGCGGAGTGGAGAGCACCGCAGTCGGGGTATCTGTTCTCCCCACAGCTCTCAGCAGATGTCGTCGGAGACTTTATAGACGTCATCAACGTGATGGATGTATGTCATTGTCTAGCGCAGTGAGCATTGACCCCCCACCCGACAGCACTCATCCCTGGAGAAGACACTCAAACCCCAGAGGAGAAGCTGTAGGGTGGCAGGTAGCCTAGCGATGTGCCCTTGAGCAAGGCACTTAACCATACTTTGCTCCAGGGGTGCACCACTACTATGGCCGACCCTGTAAAACAACACATGATGTATGTGACAGTAAAACCGTCTCTTTAGTCCACTGGGGCCCTTTAAGGTCAGGCAGGCCACTCCATAGTAATCTTCCATTACTATAATGAGCCCGTCTGTGTTGAAGTCATTGACACAAAGGAGTTATGCTTCAACCCTGGGATACATATTATTCTTCCATAAAGACCTACATGTATATTTCTCATCACAGAGACCACGGGCGACCCCCTCGTTCAAAGGGAAACATGGACATCATTGGGCCAAAGGAGGGCACGCAGTGGGTGATATCCCGTGCCACGCATTCCAAGGTTGGAATCATGTTGGCACTTGCATAATAAAATGGGCACACAGGTTTGACCTGAACCCGATAGTGAACTAACTGAATTTATTGCCATCCTCGATGCAGCGCATGCACACTAAAATGACTTGGTGATACTGACATGGCATTGTTCATTAATTTCCCGATGTCAGTCGTGCAGAGCGGGTATTTGGTTCTGTTGGTAATAGGGTCATAGATAAAACATCCACATCAAATTTAAAAAACTATATTGATCAAATAACATGGAAAACATGTTATCATCCAGATGTGTGGGTCTTACCAGTATTGCCTTAGACCTACTCTCACTACTTACCGCTAGCCTCAATGCAACTGTGACTTAAGCCTCTGAAAACGAAAATGGCGACAGTCACCCAAATACAGTGGCGTGTACTCATGGATGCCAAGGGAAGCAAAACAATGGACCAAAAAAAGAATAAGTAAATTTTTTAAAAAAAGTATATTTCGTCTCTCTGTTTCATAATTTTCCTTCAGTTCGCAAGAGGCTGAACGTATCTCACATGAGAAAGTATCCGAGTGGGCGAAACAGCGCCCCCTATGTCTCTCTACGTGTAGGCCATCTATCTGATGCTGTCTGGTCCAAACGGGTACGATGTTGTTGCCATCCGTACTGCAGCATGGAATGCAAAGGAAGCCAGCGAGCATTTGGCCTCCCTTTATAAAAAAACGTTTAATACATTTGCCAATCAGCCTTGAGCTAAACTGAGCGAGCTCAACTGTGAATGGTCCTGGCGCACCAAAAAAAGTGTAATGGGAAGCCAGCTTGGATTTTGGCATCAGTCCTGTCAAATCCCATTGAGAGCTACATCATTGACAGAAACAACTTGATTTGTTGCATCTCGTTGTGTTGCTGTCCTCTGGTGGCTAGCTAGCTAGCTAAAATTGTCCCCGGATGGAGATAGGGATGTGGATTTGTGGTTTTACTTAATTCTCTGTACTGGCCAATGATTATAATGGCGATTCTGATCGAACCATTAATTCATACATTGTGTCTCTGGCCTGAAAGGATGGAAGTTCAATATGTAGCTAGACGCAGAATGCTAATGTTAACTATCTAACATTGCCCATGAATGGAAGTTAGGCTAGTGAACAAGAAGTTTTGCCAGATAGTCTAGGACAACCAAAAATAAAAGTGCGCACTGTGTGACAGAGTGATAGACCATTTCATCAACATGAAAGAGAGGAGGATGGCATTGTCATGTCTTTACAAGTAGGGTGAGTCAACATGTTTTTCTACTTGATGAACGCTCTCACACACACACACACACACACACAAACACACACACACACACACACACACACACACACACACACACACACACACACACACACACACACACACACACACACACACACACACACACACACACACACACACACACACACACAGTCAGCACCATGGACAGCCACATCATATTTACAATACATTGATTGGACTAAATCGTTTTTGGTATCTTTTAGTTGTCACTGTATTAGACTAAGAAGAGGTGTTTTGTTGACGTTGAAATGGTTGAAATGGTGCTGGAATAATGGAGGCAGCCCCTGTTGTCTTTGCGACTTGCAGTAACACTCTGTGGTTCTAAATCAATAGTTGTCTAAATTAAGTTGTCCGAAAATGTTGGAAAGATTAACTTGCTTGACCATGCAGTAGGTCATGTAACTGTCTGTTACATGCAATGTGCTTTGTGGACTTCAACGGACAGAGGTTGCTATCTGGTTTTGTGATGAAACAAAGGTGTGGTTGAATTTATTCTGTCACTGTGTCTTATTGTCTCGGCCTTTAGGCCTATGACGTAACAGGTTATAGAGCAAACAACGCAATTATCACAAGACATAGGTTGTAAAAATAAAATAAAAATGTGTGTCGGGGGGCTTGCCTACCCCAATGATTTTACCCACGCAACACTATTGCCAAAATGCTCCCCACACCACGCTGGACTGAGGCTCTCTCACACCCCCTTTGCCAAGCTTACTTAGCTCGCCAGCCAGGATGGCTGTGCCCCTCCGGTTCTACAAAACGGTACGTCTAATGAATTATCTGGCATGCGTCCTCTTGATACCAGCCAATTTCAACATAACACCCGATTGTACATTGTCACGTTTTGAAAATATATGAGAGAGATAGAGAGAGGGAGAGAGAGAGAGAGGGGGGAAATTATTGAGTAGCCCTGGCTGTGCAGATATTGTGCTAAGTGGAATCCAAATGGACCTTGGAGAGCACAACAAATGTATTTGGCTACTGCAAAAGCCACAGAGGGACAGTGGGATAGGCAAGCCTCTAACACCCTGTTTAATAGGTTACGTTTCTCACAGCCCAAAAATGATACAAACCTAAACCTAAGAAGAAAATACTATAACTCCACAGTAATGTAAAGCACCTTTAGTTGACTTTAACCGTAGTAGTAACATGATTTTTAGAGAGCAGTTTTATTCCAGTAATGTTAATTGTCAGAGGGGAATAGAAAAAGGGGGATATAAATTAATAGCAAATGAAAATGAATCAAAACCACTGAACGGTCATAATCTAGCCTACAGATAAATGCAACATTATCATTTTTGGGATGAAGCTCAAACAAAAATACAGATGAACTCTTTGTAAACCATGTGACCCACCCACTACCCCCCGTGCTACCGTACTTGTGAATAGACTCAGTAATGATATGATCTATGTCTGAGGTGAGATGACCATGTTCTAGTGACATTAACCACGTTTTAACCCTTTACTATTGGCATAGAACAATCCAGCCCAGTGTTTTGCGTTGGCATTACGGTGATTTAGTGGTGCTTTAGTGGTTAAGAGGATCGCTGTTCTGTCTGGGTATGATGCTGGGAAGCTGTGAAGTGCTGTCTGTCGTCACCATGGTTACTGGCATGAAGCTATTTTGGACCCATGGGCTGTGTCTTTTGAGCTGTCTATGCCATAGAAATAGAATGAATAGAACAGAATTGGAAGCTCTGGTAAATTTATGGGTACACTTGCAATGGCTGCCTGGGATTGTGATGCAATCATTTCCGTGGTAATGTAGAATGTTCATTCAAATGATGTTAACTGATGTGGTTCATGGAATGGAATGTATTTCTGTAATGTCAGTTGACTTGATTTAACAAAGCACAGTACAGATTGATAAGTACACTTCCTACTTTGTTCTTATGGCCACCAGTCCACCCATTATGCCGTCATTGACTTGAATGGGGACACCCATTCTATTCATTCTATTTCTATGGTCCATACACTGTCCATGCTGGATGGGTTCGTAAATTCACTCTGGCTATCTACTCCAATTTCAGAGCACTCTCGTCTGAGTGTGCCAGAGCGCAGAATAACTGATGAATTTACGAACGCTCAACACCCGTTGAATATGACCGGTGTCGGTAAACGTTGGCTCTGGCACTCCAGATTGAATTTACAAATGCACCCACTGTATCTCTGCAAGCTGTAGCGGGTGGTGATGATGTCATCCCTCTGCACGTGTCACATATTCAGAACAGAAATTTTACTTTTCACTCCTCAACCCAGATTTCTCTCTCTCTCTCTCTCTCTCTCTCACACACACACACACACGTTCATCACTCCTGATTCAAACCTCTACAGTAGTTGGTTACTCTTCACATAAGCATCCATCACTGGCCCTGTCACAGCACACAAAGGTATAGCTGTATCACTAATCAGCAAAGGTGCTGTTAAAATGGGCCTGTCATAAAATAGACCCAACTTAAATCAGAGACACACAAACAGCCCAGAGGGGAAACCTGAAATCAATGGTTCAGCCTGTGTGTGTACTGTGCTGTGTTCTTTTTGGGGGAGGGGTGGAGAAAGGGGGAAAGTAGCAAGTGTATCTGCATGAGCAGCAGCAGTTGTATGTACAGCTGAAGTCAGAAGTTTACATACACCTTAGCCAAATACATTTAAACTCAGTTTTCACAATTCCTGACATTTACAGTAATCCTAATAAAAATTCCATGTCTTAGGTCAGTTAGGATCATCACTTTATTTTAAGAATGTGAGATGTCAGAATAAAAGTAGAGAGAGTTATTTATTCAGCTTTTATTTCTTTCATCACATTCCCAGTGGGTCAGAAATTTACATACAGTCAATTAGTATTTGGTTGCATTGCCTTCAAATTGTTTAACTTGGGTCAAACACTTCAGGTAGCCTTCCCCAAGCTTCCAACAATAAGTTGGGTGAATTTTGGCCCATTCCTCCTGACAGAGCTGGTGTAACTGAGTCAGGTTTGTAGACCTCCCTGCTCGCACATGATTTTTCAGTTCTGCCCACAAATTTTCTATAGGATTGAGGTCAGGGCTTTGTGATGGCCACTCCAATACCTTGACTTTGTTGCCCTTAAGCCATCTTGTCACAACTTTGGAAGTATGTTCGGGGTCATTGTCCATTTGGAAGATCCATTTGCGATCAAGCTTTAACTTCCTGACTGATGTCTTGAGATGTTGCTTCAATATATCCACATAATTTTCCAACCTCATGAGGCCATCTATTTTGTGAAGTGCACCAGTCCATCCTGCAGCAAAGCACCCCCACAACATGATGCTGCCACCTCCATGCTTCATGGTTGGTATGGTGTTTTTTGGGTCGCAAGCCTCCCCCTTTTTCCTCCAAACATAACAATGGTCATTATGGCCAAACAGTTATATTTTTGTTTCATCAGACCAGAGGACTTTTCTCCAAAAAGTAAGATCTTTGTCCCCATGTGCAGTTGCAACCCCTAGTCTGTATGTTTTGTGGCGGTTTTGGAGCAGTGGCTTCCTACTTGCTGAGCGGACTTTCAGGTTATGTCGATATAGGACTCATTTTACTGTGGATATAGATACTTTTGTACCTGTTTCCTCCAGCATCTTCACACGGTCCTTTGCTGTTGTTCTGGGATTGATTTGCACTTATTGCACCAAAGTATGTTCATCTCTAGGATACAGAACGTGTCTCCTTCCTGACTGGTATGATGGTTGCATGGTCCCATGGTGTTTATACTTGCGTATTATTGTTTGTACAGATGAACGTGGTACCTTCAGGCATTTGGAAATTGCTCCCAAGGATGAACCAGACGTGTGGATGTCTACAATTGTTTTCGTTTGACTTTCCCATGATGTCAAGCAAAGAGGCACTGAGTTTGAAGGTAGGCATTGAAATACATCCACAGGTACACCTTCAATTGACTCAAAGGATGTCAATTAGCCTATCAGAAGCTTCTAAAGCCATGACATTGTTTTCTGGAATTTTCCAAGCTGTTTAAAGGCACAGTCAATTTAGTGTATGTAAACTTCTGACCCACTGGAATTGTGATACAGTGAATTTTAAGAGAAATAATCTGTCTGATAACAAATTGATGAAAAAATTACTTGTGTCATCCACGAAGTATATGTCCTAACCCACTTGCCAAAACTATAGTTTGTTAACATGAAATTTGTGGAGTGGTTGAAAAACAAGTTTTAATGACTTCAATCTAAGTAGGTGCATGTAAACTTCCGACTTCAACTGTATTTACTTAGTGTACGTATGTAGTTGTCTATGTGTGGCCACTGTGGATATTAATCAATAGCATGTACTCTAAGATTGATGGCCATCTCTGGGGAGCCTTAAATTGTGTGTGTGGGGGACACACCACAGCAGTGTGTCTGTGCCTGCGTGTGTGTGTTTGCTGAAGGTGGGCTAAGGAGAGAAAGGAAAAAGCGAATAACAAATGGCCAAACTGTCTGTGTGGCCTTGAGACTGATTGATGATGCTGTAAAGGGGTCAAAGGGTCCCCACATGTCAATGCTCCCCTTCTGTGTGACCCATGGGTGTCCATACAGGTGCCTGTGAAACAAGTCCTTAGATTCCCTATAGTATGAGGGAGTCAAGCGAATAGATCAGCCACAGGAAATATTAATCTAAAGGATGGCAGAGAAAAAAACAGAAAAGGAAAACACAATAGAAATAAGTCATTGACTCTGTTTTGTTATCCCTGTCGGTATGTACTGTGTGTAAAAAACAACCAATCAATCAAAGACAAGGTATAGTTGATGACCATTTATGATAACAATAATGGACTAGTGATTCTGGTGGTACAGTGGTAAATGTGTAGCCTAGTATCTACTGTGTGTATTATTAGTGATATTATTATCCAGGCAGGGCCAAGGTAGTTGATACCAAAACATCTTATCTCTTATGTCCTCAGTGGTGCAGACATCCTTTCTACAGTACACATTTAAAAAAACATTCCCACTGTATTAAAACAACAAAAAAAACACTTACACCAATAATAATCCAGCACAGCAAAGCAAAACAAATATCAAGAATCCGTCTGTATCAAGCATTGTGAGATCGATGACACGTTGTAATTTGGACGTATTGCAGAGCTAGCCTGGTTCCAGATCGGCTTGTACTGCCTTGCCAGCATGTCATGACAATGACCCTACACGAGCTGCCAAGACAGCGCCAACAGATCTGGGACCAGGCTATTGCAGAGCCATTCCTGACTATGTATGAGGTTATGAGCGGATGAGAAAGCCTTGCAGCGGCGCAGCTCTTCCCAGATTACACCTCAGACTCTGGGTCAAATGAATCACATGACAGACACTTCTCGTGGTGACTCCATTCCCGTAACAACGCTATTACTCACCGCTGACATGGGCCGCTCTCAGAGGGAACACATTGGCAACCCGCTTCCATCTGCCTCTGTCTGTCATGTCGATCACTTACGTCTGGCCTTATAAGTTGACAACACCAACGGTAGCGGGTTCTGTCGGTGACGCCTTTTCCACCCTGAAGCAAAGGAAATGTAAAGGGCGAGGCCAGTCGAAAGCTATAGGGAACTGGTTTAGGTACAGTACAGTCATTTTCTCTTGAACTCGATTAAAAGGACTTAACAGCCCTTTTCACATATTAGAAATCCTCATACGGAAATTAGGCTATAGGCCCCAGGGCTATGGGTCAAGATATCCACTGCTGTACTGAAACAGACCCCCCCTCCCCCGTTCCGCGTTCACTGATAGGACATAATGGTGCATAAAGTTCACTCTTGGGTTTATTAAGATCCAGTTGAGCCCTGTAATTGTGGCCACATTAAGTGTGAAAGAGTGATCATAAAGGAAATTACATGTTTGGCAGAGGACAGTGGGCTCATTTGGATGGAAGGAGATGATTGTGGATGTTAAGCACTCCCTGGTTACAGGCTTCATTCTGCTGAACAGTACCGGCCTGGGGAATCTGTCTGTTATGATGATGGGCAGTTGGATGGGGGTGCTTCGTGAAGATAGGGTTCAAGTATTGCAGTGCCCTGGCCTGGTCCAGCCTGGCTTTGCAATTGATCATTTGAGTGGGGAAGTGTTAAGATAGACGACCCGGCAGCCTAATTAGTTGGTTCTGGAGTAGCACCAGTTGAGTCTGAAAAAGGATGAAAATAGCTGACAAAAATACGTAATTTGAAAACATAAACATATTTACCTATATAGCAATAACTCTACTTGAGTAGGGCTACAAAAGGCAAAAAGCTTATAATATAATAAACTCATATCAATCAGTATATCTGACAGCTGGTAACTTTCTGTTACCTCACCAACAGTTCTTTCTGAATGAGGAGAAAGGGCATCCTAAAGGGCATCCTAAAGGACCTACCTTTGCCTGGCATAAATCTTTGGTGAATTCTCATTTGGCAATGCAATTGCAACATTTACATATCAATGTTCAAATATCTTCACATTACTGAAAACAAAGGCATAAAATGCATGAACATTAGCTTTTCAAATCAACTCTGAAAACACCCCCTAAGCTGGAGAAACCAAATTGATAGGCGCCTAGCCTTTACCTAAAGCCGTGAATTTACCACCGCACGTTTAGCCAGGAGTTCATAGTAGTGATGGGAAGTTCGGCACTTTTTCCTGACTAATATATTGACTCATTTTATTCATTTGACTCAGTAATGCCCAGAGAATATAGTATGGACATATTTTTTATTCAACATTCGACTATAGAATTTACACATCATATAACGAAAACCTTGGAGCAACTAACAAGTAACATAAACACAACTGGAATGTCAAAATTGCAAGGCTTGTATTGAGTAATGGCAATGATTGTATAGAGGTGCATATCACAGAGCTATGGGACTTCTATTCGGTTAGCGTTTCCATGTTGTGATGTGCCTCTTCAATTCGAGAGTTGAGCTTTTTATTATGAGGAGCAAATCATGTATAATACCATAGTATGAGTCATAACACCCATAAAAGCTAGCAGTTAAACAAGGAAATGGTTTCAATCGCTTTTCCAACATTCATTTTCCCCATAAAAGATTTGAGAAACATTTAAAATAAGGGCTGTGGTTCGGGTAGGCTTACCCTGGTGTGGCATTTTCATAACTGTGTAAATCTCTCTAGGACAAGGTGACTTTTATCAATATATTCACCTCTTTTTAACCCCTCCAAAATAAAAAGCTAATTAGCTGCTAATGTGGCTATAATAAAGAACTACAGATGCCATGATGATCTGGACAAGACTGCCGAATTGAGGCAAAGCTAAGAATCTCTGGATTATCTACGTATCTAATGTTAGCTACATTTAGTAATGAATAAATTGGCTACATTTCTTTAAATTTACAATTCTGTGAACTTGTGCAAGTTTTAAATTGGCACAATACCTGTTTGCAAAGGTGTCAGCTAGAGTTGACGTGCACGAGCTTGCAGGAATTTGTAGGCTCTCATGATGTCTACTTAGATGCTAATTAGCATTTTCGATTCTGAGAGTAAAAATAGAGCCGAATATATTGATAAAAGTCACCTTGCCCAAGAGAGATATACATGGTTATCAAAACGCCACGCTATTGTAAGCCTACACAAAACACACCCCTTATTTGAAGTGTTTCTAAAATTCCTAATGGGAAAAATGGATGGTGGAAAAAAAATTGGAACCATTTCCTTGTTTGACCGCTAGGTTTTATTATGACACCTCCACTGTGCGGCTCTAAACGGTCACAGAGGAAGGAGAAGCAGTGTCTGTCAATCATAAGCTCTGCCCCTACACCTCAATCCACAAAATGTTCACTTGTTTGTATTGACTTTTATTAAGGTACCCAATGAGGGAACAGTATCTGGCTTTGTCCAAAGACCGCAGTTACCAAGTTCAACATGTAATATTTGGTGGCATTGTCAGCAAGCAGTAATTGTAACCATAACATAACTTTCTACCGGCTGGCTGAAGAGGTCCATCAGCCAATTTCTTGGGCTACAATACCTATATTGCCTTATTTCACTGTAGAAAATCCAGCCCTGATCAATATGCCTTAGCTAGCCTTTTTGTTCCACACCCCACACACTGCCAGTGACCTCAACTGGCTTAAATGGTGCCTCTAGAGACAAAATCTCTTTCATCGTCACTCAATGCCTAGGTTTACCTCCACTGTATTCACATCCTACCATACCCTTGTCTATACATTATGTCTTGAATCTATTCTTCCGCACCCTGAAATCTGCTCCTTTTACTCTCTGTTCCGAACGTCCTAGACGACCAGTTCTTATAGCCTTTTGCCGTACCCTTATCCTACTCCTTCTCTGTTCCTCTGATGATGTAGAGGTTAACCCAGACCCTGTAGCGCCTAGCTCCACTCCCATTCACCAGGCGCTCTCATTTGTTGACTTCTGTAACAGTAAAAGCCTTGGTTTCATGCATGTTAACATTAGAAGCCTCCTCCCTAAGTTTGTTTTATTCACTGCGTTAGCACCCTCCGCCAACAGGATGTGTCTGAATCCTGGCTCAGGAAGGCCACAAAACCCAGAAATTTCAATCCCTAACTATAACATTTTCCGACAAGATAGAACTGCCAAAGGGGGCGGAGTTGCAATCTCCTGCAGAGATAGCCTGCAGAGTTATGTCATACTATCCAGGTCTGTGCCAAAACAATTCAAGCTTCTACTTTAAAAATCTACCTTTCCAGAAACAGGTCTCTCACCATTGCCGCTTGTTATAGACCCCCCTCAGCCCCCAGCTGTGCCCTGGACACCATATGTGAACTGATTGCCCCCCATCTATATTCAGAGTTCGTACTGTTAGGTGACCTAAACTGGGACATGCTTAACACCCCGGCCGTCCTACAATCTAAGCTGGATGCCCTCAATCTGACACAAATGATGAAGGAACCTACCAGGTACAACCCTAAGTCTGTAACCATGGGCACCCTCTTAGATATCATCTTGACCAACTTGCCCTCTAAATACACCTCTGCTGTCTTCAACCAGGATCTCAGCGATCACTGCCTCATTGCCTGCGTGTGTAATGGGTCTGCGGTCCCCTTATCACGGTCAAACATTCCCTATAACACCTCAGTGAGCAGGACTTTCTTATCGACCTGGCCCAGGTATCCTGGAAGGATATTGACCTCATCCCGTCAGTAGAAGGTGCCTGGTTGCTCTTTAAAATTACTTTCCTCTCCATCTTAAATAAGCATGCCCCGTTCAAAATATGTAGAACTAAGAACAGATATAGGCCTTGGTTCACCCCAGACATGACTGCCCTTGACCAGCACAAAAACATCCTATTGCATTCTGCATTAGCATCGAATAGCCCCTGCCATGTAAAACTTTTCAGGGAAGTCAGGAACCAACATACTCAGTCAGTTAGGAAAGCTAAGGCTAGCTTTTTCAAACACAAACTTGCATCCTGTAGCACTAATTCCAAGAAGTGGTGAATGTCATACTCAACGTGCTATACTCAACATGCTAAACCTCTTAAAGGTTAGATTCTTCCCCTTCCTTCATCACACTGGCATTGTGATGTCCAGTCCCATGTGCGCGCCAATGTACCTCGTGGCCGAGTCATACCAAAGACTGTAAAAATGTGAACCGGTGTGTCTCTGCATGGCACTCTGCATTAAGAAGATAGATTGGGGTTAAGGCCCTGTGACAAACAAGCATCCTGTCCAGGGGGTGTACTTGTACATTAACCTGCCTCACGCTACAGAAACAGGAGCTCTATGAGCCATTCCGTCTCTTTCAATGGATGAGTCTCAAAATATATGACCTTGTCTATGGGATGGGTAACAAGGCTGAGGTGTGTTTGGGTGTGTGGTAGAGGCCTGAGGCATGGGAATTAGGGCTGGGGAATTGCGTATTATGGATCCTCTGTAGCTGCTGTCAACACACTAAGTGTGTGCCCTCAGGCCCATACTCCACTACCACATATCTACAACACAAAATCCATGTGTACGTGTGTGTGTAAAGTGTGTATGTTTTCATGCGTGTTGTTATGCATGTGTCTATCCCTATGTTTGTGTTGCTTCACAGCCCCCGCTGTTCCATAAGGTGTATTTTTAATGCTCCACATCAGTTACCAGTTACCTGAAATACAAAGGAGAGGTACTGAGCAGAATATAGATTTTCTTTTTGACAGACAGCAAAAAAGCTACAAATAGAATAGTTCTATAGGTTATGAAAATTAAATTCCAGATGTAAAACAGAAGCTGTAATTCCCGTATAGAGGTATATCAAATCAGGAAGTATATCAAAGGATTCACCTGATGTGGAATAGAGGTCCATGTAGTCATGTCTCTATCTAGTACTCTGCACCTCCCGTAGTCTGTTCTGGACTTAGGGACTATGAAGAGACCTCTGGTGGCATGCCTTGTGGGGTATGCACGGGTGTCTGAGCTCTGTGCTAGTCGTTTAAACAGACCGCTCGGTGCTTTCAACATGTCAATACATCTCACGAATACAAGTAGCGATGAAGTCAATCTCTCCTCTACTTTGAGCCAGGAGAGATTGACATGCAAATGATTCATGTTTGCTCTCTGTAGTAGCTGACGTGCATAGTGTTGAGTCCTCAGCATACATAGATACACTGTTTACTCAAAGCCAGTGGCATGTCATTAGTAAACATTGAAAAAAGTAAGGGGCCTAGACAGCTACGCTGGGGAATTCCTGATTCTACCTGGATTATGTTGGAGAGGCGTCCATTAAAGAACACCCTCTGTGTTCTGTTAGACAGGTAAGTCTTACTGGTGGAGGAGTCTGCATAGGGGTGAATGACTGTACTGTTAGTCTATTCACATACCTTTTCATGGATTTAAATGTGTTAATATTGGAAAGGGAATCTGTGATATTCTCTGATAATTCTATGATTTAAAGCAGTGTGAGCTGGGAAGAAATACATGTTTATTTGTGGTGAAAAATGTCAAATAAAAAACAAACAAGAGAAATAAGCTGCGTTGGGTATAACGGCGAAGAAGCTGTGAATAAACCGACTTCCGTCCCGTAGTTGAATCTGTGCCAGAGATGTTCTATGTGGCTTTGTCTGTGACCAAGATATGATACTTCTATTGATGGATAAATTCATCTCTGCTTCTGCTGGGACACTTCTCAGCCATGTAGCAATGATGATTAAAAAAAACTCTTTATATTTCACAAAGCTAAATACTGTTTCTTTCTTCCACGTTATCGACTGTGTCATCGACTGACAGATTGCTACAACATATCGTGGTTATCTGAAACGTAAAATATATCTATGCAGGCATTGTAAGATCTGGCATGCGTCTTCAACACCTGGGCAGAAAAACACGCCCAAAAAGCTCAACTCTCGAATAAAGTGGTGAGAACATGGAGGAGCTTTACAGGACCCTTCTTGTCCAGAAGTCATTTAACCCATTCACTGTAGTCGTTATAGCTCAGTAGAGTTGCTATTTCCTCCAATTTGCTTGTGTCAATTAACTCGTGACGTTCATGGATTACTCCTTATATTAAGAATGTCCAATTCAATCAAAAAATACAATAGTCAGTTGAAAAAGAGGTTTTGGGTACAAGACTGTGTGAGTAACTGGCTGTGTTGGGAAAAATCACTTCACATCCATTCGAGCCAAGCACGGACAGGCTGCCCATTGTCACTGTTCCACACCAGTCAGAAACTTCCAGCTAACCCTACAGCAATGATGCTGATGGATCTCTAAAACTGAACTTGGATCTGTGTTAATTAGCAAGGATATCATTTTGCAGATAGCTGTTTGGACATCTCCACTTATTAGAAATTGCGCTCAAATCAAAACTTTATTTGTACATATTGAACCTATTTTTTAAATTATTCTATGTAGTGTAATTACTCAGATTTTATTTTGTTACAGTTTTTTTTAGGCTGTTCCATTTTTTGTTGTTGCTATTTTCGATTTCTGCTTTCTTCTATTTGAGTTCTTTGACCAATTAGCTTCTTAGCTAGCTAGCTATCCCGTGTTTTGGCAGTCTAGCTAAGTTTTCAATTTAGAAAACGAGTTGGAGAAATGGCCAAGTGTTTTGTAACAGACTACAACCATCGCTATTGAGTGCACAACTATGAGAGAGCGATGGATCGGAATGATAAGGTAAGTCAGCTATCCCATTCCCCATACCGGTACCTAGCAAGCTAATGATCGTCATGTGTTTCACTTTCTCATCATAGCTAGCTACATTGCTACAACATGAATCAAGTAGATGATGATACGTGTGTGTGTTGCTTTCATCTTGTATACAGCTAGCCAACTATATTCCTTGACATGTAAACAACACAGTAGGCATGTGTAGCTATCATACATTCTTCCTAACATTACAAGTAATGTGAAAGTATGTCACCATGTATTTTCATTGTATTTCAGTTGGACTGACAGGAGGCAGAGTAACTACATTATAGCTAATGTGAAAGTATGCCACTGAGTATTTTCATTGTATTTCAGTTGGACTGACAGGAGGCAGAGTAACTACATTATAACTAATGTGAAAGTATGCCACTAAGTATTTTCATTGTATTTCAGATGGGCTGACAAGAGGCCTAATATTAAGGATTTGCAGCTGCCATTTTCCATCTGGCAAAGCAACAGGACCTGTATGGTTCAACCGTAAAACAGATAAGCCGGACACAGCAGCACCAGCAGTGCATCTGGGAGCAAGTGTTGGCACAGCAGAGGCTGAAGAGCTGTCAAACACTTCCACGAACTCTGACACCCACAACCCACCAATGCCATCCACTGATGCAGATTTGTTGCCGTCCATTGTTCAGGGTATCATTCGGGAGGAAAATCAAATGGAGTTGAAGGCCTTAATGGATAAGCAGGGGTATTTCCAGGAGAGGTACTCTGCTTCTCCACTGTCAGATGACGTAATTAGGATGGAGACTGGACTACCTGAAAAGAACATCCTCCTAACTGTTGTCGGTTATATTCAGAGTTTTGAAGATTCCAATGGATGGGGGCCGCAGGGGCTGTCTCTTGAGGACCACGTTTTTTTGCCCTCATGAAGTTTAGAACTATGTTAATTTGCACTTGTCCAGTCTTGTCCATTGTAGCACTAACACCACTAGTAATGTGACCATCACTCTTATTCATGTGCTCCATGAATTGTTTTTTGAAAACATCATGAACATGTATCCCTGCTTCTTTTGAAGTGTTCTTTTGAAGTGTTAAAAAATTGTAGAATGGTCATTGACTGTACCGACATTGAAATTGCCAAGTCCAATGGAACAGCAGAAACCCATACTCATCCTACAGAGGGAGACACTCATTCAATCTCTTATTGGGGGTCACTCCAAATACAGTGATAGCATGCAGTAGCAATTTGTTTCCTCCGTGTCCAATATGGCTATCGTGCAGGAGAGTGGAGTGTTGGATCATTTTAAGTCTGGAGATGTAATCTTGGCTGACAAAGACTTTCTCATTCAAGGAATATTGCCCGAGGGAGTTTCGGTGAACATACCTCCCTATGCCATGGAAAGTTCACAGAGACCGAAGTCAAAATGGCGAAGCAGATTGCAAGGAATCGGATCCATGTCGAAAGGGAAAATGCAAGATTGAAGGATTTCAGAATCCTCAGATTTATCCCAGCTTATCTCAGAGGCCACGCTGATGTGCTGATGTAGGTCTGTTATGGGTTGGTTAATCTGTTGTGCGTTGGTTAATCTGTTGTGCGTTGGTTAATCTGTTGTGCGTTGGTTAATCTGTTGTGCATTGCTTAATCTACAGCATCCCCTCATCAAAGAGATTGCAGTTGATAGAAATTAGTAGTGCAGCTTCACCAGCCTGTAATCGCTGCTGTCATCACCAGCCTGTCCTCTCTGCTGTCATCACCAGCCTGTCCTCGCTGCTGTCATCACCAGCCTGTCCTCTCTGCTGTCATCATCAGCCTGCCCTTTCTGCTGTCATCATCAGCCTGCCCTCTCTGCTGTCTTCACCAGCCTGCCCTCTCTGCTGTCATCACCAGCCTGTCCTCTCTGCTGTCATCACCAGCCTGCCCTCTCTGCTGTCTTCACCAGCCTGCCCTCTCTGGTGTCATCACCAGCCTGTCTTCTCTACTGTCAGCACCAGCCTGCCCTCTCTGCTGTCATCACCAACCTGCCCTCTCTGCTGTCATCACCAACCTGTCCTCTCTGCTGTCATCACCAGCCTGTCCTCTCTGCTGTCATCACCAGCCTGTCCTCTCTGCTGTCATCACCAGCCTGTCCTCTCTGCTGTCATCACAAGCCTGTAATCGCTGCTGTCATCACCAACCTGTCATCACCAGCCTGTCCTCTCTGCTGTCATCACCCTGGAAACATTTTGCTGTCCGACTGAACAATGGAAACACTGCTGTCTGAGTGAACAATGGAAACACTGCTGTCTGAGTGAACAATGGAAACACTGCTGTCTGAGTGAACAATGGAAACATTCTGCTGTCTGAGTGAACAATGGAAACATTCTGCTGTCTGAGTGAACAATGATAACATTCTGCTGTCTGAGTGAACAATGGAAACATTCTGCTGTCTGAGTGAACAATGGAAACATTCTGCTGTCTGAGTGAACAATGGAAACATTCTGCTGTCTGAGTGAACAATGGAAACATTCTGCTGTCTGAGTGAACAATGGAAACACTGCTGTCTGAGTGAACAATGGAAACATTCTGCTGTCTGAGTGAACAATGGAAACACTCTGCTGTCTGAGTGAACAATGGAAACACTGCTGTCTGAGTGAACAATGGAAACATTCTGCTGTCTGAGTGAACAATGGAAACACTGCTGTCTGAGTGAACAATGGAAACATTCTGCTGTCTGAGTGAACAATGGAAACATTCTGCTGTCTGAGTGAACAATGGAAACACTCTGCTGTCTGACTGAACAATGGAAACACTGCTGTCTGAGTGAACAATGGAAACACTGCTGTCTGAGTGAACAATGGAAACACTGCTGTCTGAGTGAACAATGGAAACACTCTGCTGTCTGAGTGAACAATGGAAACATTCTGCTGTCTGAGTGAACAATGGAAACATTCTGCTGTCTGAGTGAACAATGGAAACACTCTGCTGTCTGACTGAACAATGGAAACATTCTGCTGTCTGAGTGAACAATGGAAACACTGCTGTCTGAGTGAACAATGGAAACACTGCTGTCTGAGTGAACAATGGAAACACTGCTGTCTGAGTGAACAATGGAAACACTGCTGTCTGAGTGAACAATGGAAACACTGCTGTCTGAGTGAACAATGGAAACATTCTGCTGTCTGAGTGAACAATGGAAACATTCCTCTGTCTGAGTGAACAATGGAAACATTCTGCTGTCTGACTGAACGATGGAAACATTCTGCTGTCTGAGTGAACAATGGAAACATTCTGCTGTCTGAGTGAACAATGGAAACATTCTGCTGTCTGAGTGAACAATGGAAACACTGCTGTCTGAGTGAACAATGGAAACATTCTGCTGTCTGAGTGAACAATGGAAACATTCTGCTGTCTGAGTGAACAATGGAAACATTCTGCTGTCTGAGTGAACAATGGAAACACTCTGCTGTCTGAGTGAACAATGGAAACACTGCTGTCTGAGTGAACAATGGAAACATTCTGCTGTCTGAGTGAACAATGGAAACATTCTGCTGTCTGAGTGAACAATGGAAACATTCTGCTGTCTGAGTGAACAATGGAAACACTCTGCTGTCTGAGTGAACAATGGAAACACTGCTGTCTGAGTGAACAATGGAAACATTCTGCTGTCTGAGTGAACAATGGAAACACTGCTGTCTGAGTGAACACTGGAAACACTCTGCTGTCTGACTGAACAATGGAAACACTCTGCTGTCTGAGTGAACAATGGAAACATTCTGCTTTCTGAGTGGACAATGATAACATTCTGCTGTCTGAGTGAACATTGGAAACATTCTGCTGTCTGAGTGAACAATGGAAACATTCTGCTGTCTGAGTGAACAATGGAAACATTCTGCTGTCTGAGTGAACAATGGAAACATTCTGCTGTCTGAGTGAACAATGGAAACACTCTGCTGTCTGACTGAACAATGGAAACATTCTGCTGTCTGAGTGAACAATGGAAACACTGCTGTCTGAGTGAACAATGGAAACACTGCTGTCTGAGTGAACAATGGAAACACTGCTGTCTGAGTGAACAATGGAAACACTGCTGTCTGAGTGAACAATGGAAACACTGCTGTCTGAGTGAACAATGGAAACATTCTGCTGTCTGAGTGAACAATGGAAACATTCCTCTGTCTGAGTGAACAATGGAAACATTCTGCTGTCTGACTGAACGATGGAAACATTCTGCTGTCTGAGTGAACAATGGAAACATTCTGCTGTCTGAGTGAACAATGGAAACATTCTGCTGTCTGAGTGAACAATGGAAACACTGCTGTCTGAGTGAACAATGGAAACATTCTGCTGTCTGAGTGAACAATGGAAACATTCTGCTGTCTGAGTGAACAATGGAAACATTCTGCTGTCTGAGTGAACAATGGAAACACTCTGCTGTCTGAGTGAACAATGGAAACACTGCTGTCTGAGTGAACAATGGAAACATTCTGCTGTCTGAGTGAACAATGGAAACATTCTGCTGTCTGAGTGAACAATGGAAACATTCTGCTGTCTGAGTGAACAATGGAAACACTCTGCTGTCTGAGTGAACAATGGAAACACTGCTGTCTGAGTGAACAATGGAAACATTCTGCTGTCTGAGTGAACAATGGAAACACTGCTGTCTGAGTGAACACTGGAAACACTCTGCTGTCTGACTGAACAATGGAAACACTCTGCTGTCTGAGTGAACAATGGAAACATTCTGCTTTCTGAGTGGACAATGATAACATTCTGCTGTCTGAGTGAACATTGGAAACATTCTGCTGTCTGAGTGAACAATGGAAACATTCTGCTGTCTGAGTGAACAATGGAAACATTCTGCTGTCTGAGTGAACAATGGAAACATTCTGCTGTCTGAGTGAACAATGGAAACACTGCTGTCTGAGTGAACAATGGAAACACTGCTGTCTGAGTGAACAATGGAAACACTGCTGTCTGAGTGAACAATTGAAACATTCTGCTGTCTGAGTGAACAATGGAAACACTGCTGTCTGAGTGAACAATGGAAACACTGCTGTCTGAGTGAACAATGGAAACACTGCTGTCTGAGTGAACAATGGAAACATTCTGCTGTCTGAGTGAACAATGGAAACATTCTGCTGTCTGAGTGAACAATGGAAACATTCTGCTGTCTGAGTGAACAATGGAAACACTGCTGTCTGAGTGAACAATGGAAACATTCTGCTGTCTGAGTGAACAATGGAAACACTCTGCTGTCTGAGTGAACAATGGAAAAACTCTGCTGTCTGAGTGAACAATGGAAACACTGCTGTCTGAGTGAACAATGGAAACATTCTGCTGTCTGAGTGAACAATGGAAACACTGCTGTCTGAGTGAACAATGGAAACATTCTGCTGTCTGAGTGAACAATGGAAACACTGCTGTCTGAGTGAACAATGGAAACACTTTGCTGTCTGACTGAACAATGGAAACACTGCTGTCTGAGTGAACAATGGAAACAATGCTGTCTGAGTGAACAATGGAAACACTGCTGTCTGAGTGAACAATGGAAAAACTCTGCTGTCTGAGTGAACAATGGAAACATTCTGCTGTCTGAGTGAACAATGGAAACATTCTGCTGTCTGAGTGAACAATGGAAACATTCTGCTGTCTGAGTGAACAATGGAAACATTCTGCTGTCTGAGTGAACAATGGAAACACTTTGCTGTCTGAGTGAACAATGGAAACACTCTGCTGTCTGAGTGAACAATGGAAACACTGCTGTCTGAGTGAACAATGGAAACATTCTGCTGTCTGAGTGAACAATGGAAACACTGCTGTCTGAGTGAACAATGATAACATTCTGCTGTCTGACTGAACAATGGAAACATTCTGCTGTCTGAGTGAACAATGGAAACACTGCTGTCTGAGTGAACAATGGAAACACTGCTGTCTGAGTGAACAATGGAAACACTGCTGTCTGAGTGAACAATGGAAACACTGCTGTCTGAGTGAACAATGGAAACACTGCTGTCTGAGTGAAAAATGGAAACACTGCTGTCTGAGTGAACAATGGAAACATTCTGCTGTCTGACTGAACAATGGAAACACTGCTGTCTGAGTGAACAATGGAAACACTGCTGTCTGAGTGAACAATGGAAACATTCTGCTGTCTGAGTGAACAATGGAAACATTCCTCTGTCTGAGTGAACAATGGAAACATTCTGCTGTCTGACTGAACAATGGAAACATTCTGCTGTCTGAGTGAACAATGGAAACATTCTGCTGTCTGAGTGAACAATGATAACATTCTGCTGTCTGACTGAACAATGGAAACATTCTGCTGTCTGAGTGAACAATGGAAACACTGCTGTCTGAGTGAACAATGGAAACATTCTGCTGTCTGAGTGAACAATGGAAACATTCTGCTGTCTGAGTGAACAATGGAAACATTCTGCTGTCTGAGTGAACAATGGAAACATTCTGCTGTCTGAGTGAACAATGATAACATTCTGCTGTCTGAGTGAACAATGATAACATTCTGCTGTCTGAGTGAACAATGGAAACATTCTGCTGTCTGAGTGAACAATGGAAACATTCTGCTGTCTGAGTGAACAATGGAAACATTCTGCTGTCTGAGTGAACAATGGAAACACTGCTGTCTGAGTGAACAATGGAAACACTCTGCTGTCTGACTGAACAATGGAAACACTCTGCTGTCTGAGTGAACAATGGAAACATTCTGCTGTCTGAGTGAACAATGATAACATTCTGCTGTCTGAGTGAACATTGGAAACATTCTGCTGTCTGAGTGAACAATGGAAACATTCTGATGTCTGAGTGAACAATGGAAACACTCTGCTGTCTGAGTGAACAATGGAAACATTCTGCTGTCTGAGTGAACAATGGAAACACTGCTGTCTGAGTGAACAATGGAAACATTCTGCTGTCTGAGTGAACAATGGAAACATTCTGCTGTCTGAGTGAACAATGGAAACATTCTGCTCTCTGAGTGAACAATGGAAACACTGCTGTCTGAGTGAACAATGGAAACACTGCTGTCTGAGTGAACAATGGAAACACTGCTGTCTGAGTGAACAATTGAAACATTCTGCTGTCTGAGTGAACAATGGAAACACTGCTGTCTGAGTGAACAATGGAAACACTGCTGTCTGAGTGAACAATGGAAACACTGCTGTCTGAGTGAACAATGGAAACATTCTGCTGTCTGAGTGAACAATGGAAACATTCTGCTGTCTGAGTGAACAATGGAAACATTCTGCTGTCTGAGTGAACAATGGAAACACTGCTGTCTGAGTGAACAATGGAAACATTCTGCTGTCTGAGTGAACAATGGAAACACTCTGCTGTCTGAGTGAACAATGGAAACACTGCTGTCTGAGTGAACAATGGAAACATTCTGCTGTCTGAGTGAACAATGGAAACACTGCTGTCTGAGTGAACAATGGAAACATTCTGCTGTCTGAGTGAACAATGGAAACACTGCTGTCTGAGTGAACAATGGAAACACTCTGCTGTCTGACTGAACAATGGAAACACTGCTGTCTGAGTGAACAATGGAAACACTGCTGTCTGAGTGAACAATGGAAACACTGCTGTCTGAGTGAACAATGGAAACACTCTGCTGTCTGAGTGAACAATGGAAACATTCTGCTGTCTGAGTGAACAATGGAAACATTCTGCTGTCTGAGTGAACAATGGAAAAATTCTGCTGTCTGAGTGAACAATGGAAACATTCTGCTGTCTGAGTGAACAATGGAAACATTCTGCTGTCTGAGTGAACAATGGAAACACTGCTGTCTGAGTGAACAATGGAAACACTGCTGTCTGAGTGAACAATGGAAACATTCTGCTGTCTGAGTGAACAATGGAAACATTCTGCTGTCTGAGTGAACAACGATAACATTCTGCTGTCTGAGTGAACAATGGAAACATTCTGCTGTCTGAGTGAACAATGGAAACATTCTGCTGTCTGAGAGAACAATGGAAACATTCTGCTGTCTGAGTGAACAATGGAAACACTGCTGTCTGAGTGAACAATGGAAACACTCTGCTGTCTGACTGAACAATGGAAACACTCTGCTGTTTGAGTGAACAATGGAAACATTCTGCTGTCTGAGTGAACAATGATAACATTCTGCTGTCTGAGTGAACATTGGAAACATTCTGCTGTCTGAGTGAACAATGGAAACATTCTGCTGTCTGAGTGAACAATGGAAACACTCTGCTGTCTGAGTGAACAATGGAAACATTCTGCTGTCTGAGTGAACAATGGAAACACTGCTGTCTGAGTGAACAATGGAAACATTCTGTGGTCTGAGTGAACAATGGAAACATTCTGCTGTCTGAGTGAACAATGGAAACATTCTGCTGTCTGAGTGAACAATGGAAACACTGCTGTCTGAGTGAACAATGGAAACACTGCTGTCTGAGTGAACAATGGAAACACTGCTGTCTGAGTGAACAATTGAAACATTCTGCTGTCTGAGTGAACAATGGAAACACTGCTGTCTGATTGAACAATGGAAACACTGCTGTCTGAGTGAACAATGGAAACACTGCTGTCTGAGTGAACAATGGAAACATTCTGCTGTCTGAGTGAACAATGGAAACATTCTGCTGTCTGAGTGAACAATGGAAACATTCTGCTGTCTGAGTGAACAATGATAACATTCTGCTGTCTGAGTGAACAATGGAAACACTGCTGTCTGAGTGAACAATGGAAACATTCTGCTGTCTGAGTGAACAATGGAAACATTCTGCTGTCTGAGTGAACAATGGAAACACTGCTGTCTGAGTGAACAATGGAAACATTCTGCTGTCTGAGTGAACAATGGAAACATTCTGCTGTCTGAGTGAACAATGATAACATTCTGCTGTCTGAGTGAACAATGGAAACACTGCTGTCTGAGTGAACAATGGAAACATTCTGCTGTCTGAGTGAACAATGGAAACACTGCTGTCTGAGTGAACAATGGAAACACTGCTGTCTGAGTGAACAATGGAAACATTCTGCTGTCTGAGTGAACAATGGAAACACTGCTGTCTGAGTGAACAATGGAAACACTGCTGTCTGAGTGAACAATGGAAACACTGCTGTCTGAGTGAACAATGGAAACATTCTGCTGTCTGAGTGAACAATGGAAACATTCTGCTGTCTGAGTGAACAATGGAAACATTCTGCTGTCTGAGTGAACAATGGAAACACTGCTGTCTGAGTGAACAATGGAAACATTCTGCTGTCTGAGTGAACAATGGAAACACTCTGCTGTCTGAGTGAACAATGGAAACACTACTGTCTGAGTGAACAATGGAAACATTCTGCTGTCTGAGTGAACAATGGAAACACTGCTGTCTGAGTGAACAATGGAAACATTCTGCTGTCTGAGTGAACAATGGAAACACTGCTGTCTGAGTGAACAATGGAAACACTCTGCTGTCTGACTGAACAATGGAAACACTGCTGTCTGAGTGAACAATGGAAACACTGCTGTCTGAGTGAACAATGGAAACACTGCTGTCTGAGTGAACAATGGAAACACTCTGCTGTCTGAGTGAACAATGAAAACATTCTGCTGTCTGAGTGAACAATGGAAACATTCTGCTGTCTGAGTGAACAATGGAAACATTCTGCTGTCTGAGTGAACAATGGAAACATTCTGCTGTCTGAGTGAACAATGGAAACATTCTGCTGTCTGAGTGAACAATGGAAACACTGCTGTCTGAGTGAACAATGGAAACACTGCTGTCTGAGTGAACAATGGAAACATTCTGCTGTCTGAGTGAACAATGGAAACATTCTGCTGTCTGAGTGAACAACGATAACATTCTGCTGTCTGAGTGAACAATGGAAACATTCTGCTGTCTGAGTGAACAATGGAAACATTCTGCTGTCTGAGTGAACAATGGAAACATTCTGCTGTCTGAGTGAACAATGGAAACACTGCTGTCTGAGTGAACAATGGAAACACTCTGCTGTCTGACTGAACAATGGAAACACTCTGCTGTTTGAGTGAACAATGGAAACATTCTGCTGTCTGAGTGAACAATGATAACATTCTGCTGTCTGAGTGAACATTGGAAACATTCTGCTGTCTGAGTGAACAATGGAAACATTCTGCTGTCTGAGTGAACAATGGAAACACTCTGCTGTCTGAGTGAACAATGGAAACATTCTGCTGTCTGAGTGAACAATGGAAACACTGCTGTCTGAGTGAACAATGGAAACATTCTGCTGTCTGAGTGAACAATGGAAACATTCTGCTGTCTGAGTGAACAATGGAAACATTCTGCTGTCTGAGTGAACAATGGAAACACTGCTGTCTGAGTGAACAATGGAAACACTGCTGTCTGAGTGAACAATGGAAACACTGCTGTCTGAGTGAACAATTGAAACATTCTGCTGTCTGAGTGAACAATGGAAACACTGCTGTCTGATTGAACAATGGAAACACTGCTGTCTGAGTGAACAATGGAAACACTGCTGTCTGAGTGAACAATGGAAACATTCTGCTGTCTGAGTGAACAATGGAAACATTCTGCTGTCTGAGTGAACAATGGAAACATTCTGCTGTCTGAGTGAACAATGATAACATTCTGCTGTCTGAGTGAACAACGGAAACACTGCTGTCTGAGTGAACAATGGAAACATTCTGCTGTCTGAGTGAACAATGGAAACATTCTGCTGTCTGAGTGAACAATGGAAACACTGCTGTCTGAGTGAACAATGGAAACATTCTGCTGTCTGAGTGAACAATGGAAACATTCTGCTGTCTGAGTGAACAATGATAACATTCTGCTGTCTGAGTGAACAATGATAACATTCTGCTGTCTGAGTGAACAATGGAAACATTCTGCTGTCTGAGTGAACAATGGAAACATTCTGCTGTCTGAGTGAACAATGGAAACATTCTGCTGTCTGAGTGAACAATGGAAACACTGCTGTCTGAGTGAACAATGGAAACACTCTGCTGTCTGACTGAACAATGGAAACACTCTGCTGTCTGAGTGAACAATGGAAACATTCTGCTGTCTGAGTGAACAATGATAACATTCTGCTGTCTGAGTGAACATTGGAAACATTCTGCTGTCTGAGTGAACAATGGAAACATTCTGATGTCTGAGTGAACAATGGAAACACTCTGCTGTCTGAGTGAACAATGGAAACATTCTGCTGTCTGAGTGAACAATGGAAACACTGCTGTCTGAGTGAACAATGGAAACATTCTGCTGTCTGAGTGAACAATGGAAACATTCTGCTGTCTGAGTGAACAATGGAAACATTCTGCTCTCTGAGTGAACAATGGAAACACTGCTGTCTGAGTGAACAATGGAAACACTGCTGTCTGAGTGAACAATGGAAACACTGCTGTCTGAGTGAACAATTGAAACATTCTGCTGTCTGAGTGAACAATGGAAACACTGCTGTCTGAGTGAACAATGGAAACACTGCTGTCTGAGTGAACAATGGAAACACTGCTGTCTGAGTGAACAATGGAAACATTCTGCTGTCTGAGTGAACAATGGAAACATTCTGCTGTCTGAGTGAACAATGGAAACATTCTGCTGTCTGAGTGAACAATGGAAACACTGCTGTCTGAGTGAACAATGGAAACATTCTGCTGTCTGAGTGAACAATGGAAACACTCTGCTGTCTGAGTGAACAATGGAAACACTGCTGTCTGAGTGAACAATGGAAACATTCTGCTGTCTGAGTGAACAATGGAAACACTGCTGTCTGAGTGAACAATGGAAACATTCTGCTGTCTGAGTGAACAATGGAAACATTCTGCTGTCTGAGTGAACAATGGAAACATTCTGCTGTCTGAGTGAACAATGGAAACATTCTGCTCTCTGAGTGAACAATGGAAACACTGCTGTCTGAGTGAACAATGGAAACACTGCTGTCTGAGTGAACAATGGAAACACTGCTGTCTGAGTGAACAATTGAAACATTCTGCTGTCTGAGTGAACAATGGAAACACTGCTGTCTGAGTGAACAATGGAAACACTGCTGTCTGAGTGAACAATGGAAACACTGCTGTCTGAGTGAACAATGGAAACATTCTGCTGTCTGAGTGAACAATGGAAACATTCTGCTGTCTGAGTGAACAATGGAAACATTCTGCTGTCTGAGTGAACAATGGAAACACTGCTGTCTGAGTGAACAATGGAAACATTCTGCTGTCTGAGTGAACAATGGAAACACTCTGCTGTCTGAGTGAACAATGGAAACACTGCTGTCTGAGTGAACAATGGAAACATTCTGCTGTCTGAGTGAACAATGGAAACACTGCTGTCTGAGTGAACAATGGAAACATTCTGCTGTCTGAGTGAACAATGGAAACACTGCTGTCTGAGTGAACAATGGAAACACTCTGCTGTCTGACTGAACAATGGAAACACTGCTGTCTGAGTGAACAATGGAAACACTGCTGTCTGAGTGAACAATGGAAACACTGCTGTCTGAGTGAACAATGGAAACACTCTGCTGTCTGAGTGAACAATGGAAACATTCTGCTGTCTGAGTGAACAATGGAAACATTCTGCTGTCTGAGTGAACAATGGAAACATTCTGCTGTCTGAGTGAACAATGGAAACATTCTGCTGTCTGAGTGAACAATGGAAACATTCTGCTGTCTGAGTGAACAATGGAAACACTGCTGTCTGAGTGAACAATGGAAACACTGCTGTCTGAGTGAACAATGGAAACATTCTGCTGTCTGAGTGAACAATGGAAACATTCTGCTGTCTGAGTGAACAACGATAACATTCTGCTGTCTGAGTGAACAATGGAAACATTCTGCTGTCTGAGTGAACAATGGAAACATTCTGCTGTCTGAGTGAACAATGGAAACATTCTGCTGTCTGAGTGAACAATGGAAACACTGCTGTCTGAGTGAACAATGGAAACACTCTGCTGTCTGACTGAACAATGGAAACACTCTGCTGTTTGAGTGAACAATGGAAACATTCTGCTGTCTGAGTGAACAATGATAACATTCTGCTGTCTGAGTGAACATTGGAAACATTCTGCTGTCTGAGTGAACAATGGAAACATTCTGCTGTCTGAGTGAACAATGGAAACACTCTGCTGTCTGAGTGAACAATGGAAACATTCTGCTGTCTGAGTGAACAATGGAAACACTGCTGTCTGAGTGAACAATGGAAACATTCTGTGGTCTGAGTGAACAATGGAAACATTCTGCTGTCTGAGTGAACAATGGAAACATTCTGCTGTCTGAGTGAACAATGGAAACACTGCTGTCTGAGTGAACAATGGAAACACTGCTGTCTGAGTGAACAAATGGAAACACTGCTGTCTGAGTGAACAATTGAAACATTCTGCTGTCTGAGTGAACAATGGAAACACTGCTGTCTGATTGAACAATGGAAACACTGCTGTCTGAGTGAACAATGGAAACACTGCTGTCTGAGTGAACAATGGAAACATTCTGCTGTCTGAGTGAACAATGGAAACATTCTGCTGTCTGAGTGAACAATGGAAACATTCTGCTGTCTGAGTGAACAATGATAACATTCTGCTGTCTGAGTGAACAATGGAAACACTGCTGTCTGAGTGAACAATGGAAACATTCTGCTGTCTGAGTGAACAATGGAAACATTCTGCTGTCTGAGTGAACAATGGAAACACTGCTGTCTGAATGAACAATGGAAACATTCTGCTGTCTGAGTGAACAATGGAAACATTCTGCTGTCTGAGTGAACAATGATAACATTCTGCTGTCTGAGTGAACAATGGAAACACTGCTGTCTGAGTGAACAATGGAAACATTCTGCTGTCTGAGTGAACAATGGAAACACTGCTGTCTGAGTGAACAATGGAAACACTGCTGTCTGAGTGAACAATGGAAACATTCTGCTGTCTGAGTGAACAATGGAAACACTGCTGTCTGAGTGAACAATGGAAACACTGCTGTCTGAGTGAACAATGGAAACACTGCTGTCTGAGTGAACAATGGAAACATTCTGCTGTCTGAGTGAACAATGGAAACATTCTGCTGTCTGAGTGAACAATGGAAACATTCTGCTGTCTGAGTGAACAATGGAAACACTGCTGTCTGAGTGAACAATGGAAACATTCTGCTGTCTGAGTGAACAATGGAAACACTCTGCTGTCTGAGTGAACAATGGAAACACTGCTGTCTGAGTGAACAATGGAAACATTCTGCTGTCTGAGTGAACAATGGAAACACTGCTGTCTGAGTGAACAATGGAAACATTCTGCTGTCTGAGTGAACAATGGAAACACTGCTGTCTGAGTGAACAATGGAAACACTCTGCTGTCTGACTGAACAATGGAAACACTGCTGTCTGAGTGAACAATGGAAACACTGCTGTCTGAGTGAACAATGGAAACACTGCTGTCTGAGTGAACAATGGAAACACTCTGCTGTCTGAGTGAACAATGGAAACATTCTGCTGTCTGAGTGAACAATGGAAACATTCTGCTGTCTGAGTGAACAATGGAAACATTCTGCTGTCTGAGTGAACAATGGAAACATTCTGCTGTCTGAGTGAACAATGGAAACATTCTGCTGTCTTAGTGAACAATGGAAACACTGCTGTCTGAGTGAACAATGGAAACACTGCTGTCTGAGTGAACAATGGAAACATTCTGCTGTCTGAGTGAACAATGGAAACATTCTGCTGTCTGAGTGAACAACGATAACATTCTGCTGTCTGAGTGAACAATGGAAACATTCTGCTGTCTGAGTGAACAATGGAAACATTCTGCTGTCTGAGTGAACAATGGAAACATTCTGCTGTCTGAGTGAACAATGGAAACACTGCTGTCTGAGTGAACAATGGAAACACTCTGCTGTCTGACTGAACAATGGAAACACTCTGCTGTTTGAGTGAACAATGGAAACATTCTGCTGTCTGAGTGAACAATGATAACATTCTGCTGTCTGAGTGAACATTGGAAACATTCTGCTGTCTGAGTGAACAATGGAAACATTCTGCTGTCTGAGTGAACAATGGAAATACTCTGCTGTCTGAGTGAACAATGGAAACATTCTGCTGTCTGAGTGAACAATGGAAACACTGCTGTCTGAGTGAACAATGGAAACATTCTGCTGTCTGAGTGAACAATGGAAACATTCTGCTGTCTGAGTGAACAATGGAAACATTCTGCTGTCTGAGTGAACAATGGAAACACTGCTGTCTGAGTGAACAATGGAAACACTGCTGTCTGAGTGAACAATGGAAACACTGCTGTCTGAGTGAACAATTGAAACATTCTGCTGTCTGAGTGAACAATGGAAACACTGCTGTCTGATTGAACAATGGAAACACTGCTGTCTGAGTGAACAATGGAAACACTGCTGTCTGAGTGAACAATGGAAACATTCTGCTGTCTGAGTGAACAATGGAAACATTCTGCTGTCTGAGTGAACAATGGAAACATTCTGCTGTCTGAGTGAACAATGATAACATTCTGCTGTCTGAGTGAACAATGGAAACACTGCTGTCTGAGTGAACAATGGAAACATTCTGCTGTCTGAGTGAACAATGGAAACATTCTGCTGTCTGAGTGAACAATGGAAACACTGCTGTCTGAGTGAACAATGGAAACATTCTGCTGTCTGAGTGAACAATGGAAACATTCTGCTGTCTGAGTGAACAATGATAACATTCTGCTGTCTGAGTGAACAATGGAAACACTGCTGTCTGAGTGAACAATGGAAACATTCTGCTGTCTGAGTGAACAATGGAAACACTGCTGTCTGAGTGAACAATGGAAACACTGCTGTCTGAGTGAACAATGGAAACATTCTGCTGTCTGAGTGAACAATGGAAACATTCTGCTGTCTGACTGAACAATGGAAACATTCTGTTTCCCAGCTGTGTACACTTATTACTATGAAATGATTAATAGGGCACCAGTCCTTTCTTGGACAAAATGGTATTTTAAGAAGGCCTGACTCATGAGTTATTTACAATAACTCTATAAGACTGAAATTAGAATAATAGTAATACATTGATCTGAAGGTTTGAATTATTTGAGAATCAATTGGAGTTCTTTCCCAGAATAACAAGACAAACACACATTCTTTATCCAACCAATATTTAATAACACTAATCAAAATATTTACAAATATAATGAGAGTGATCATAAAAGGTAGGAAATAGAATGAAAGAAAATGAAAATAACTCAAGATATCTGAATATTAAAGATCTGATACTCGGTCTGTGAACAGTCTTTTGTCATTGGCTCTGGTTAGGCCACAGAGAGGTGAATAAAGACCTTTGTCCTGATTTCTCCTGGTGGTGGTTTCTTGCTCCTTCCATCTGAGTTCGGATGGTCCCTCGTGGGCTGCTCCTTTGGATTCTATACCTGGTTGCTCTGTCTGCTGGCTCTTCCTTTGAGTTGCAGAAGCTGTGCTCTAAATGGTCTTCTCCTTATTTCCTTAGACAAGGTTATCTTAAATGTACCGTTCAGGCTAAGACTAAGTCTCCTTCTGAGCCAGTTTAGTGCATGGGCTCTTCTGTCTCAATTTCTGTACTGGATTACAGGTACTAGTCCTTAAAAAGTACATTCCCTAACTTATCAGTTCACCTGTTCTTGACATTAAAACCAAAGGTCCAGGCCCTGAGGTAGCCTACTAAATATGAAGGTTCTCCTCCCTACTCGAGAGTGGTCCAGCTTGAGAGGTCCTGCTGGATAAGAGGCTAAGAGCTAAGAGAGTGAGGGGGAGACAGCAGAGTCCTTTTGTAGTCATGTGAAGTCACATGACCCTTTGTCTTGGAGAGAGAGAGAGAGAGAGAGAGAGAGAGAGAGAGAGAGAGAGAGAGAGAGAGAGAAGAGAGAGAGAGAGAGAGAGAGAGAGCTTGGATGAACTCAGTAGTCCATAACAGTTCAGCATTATAGACGGACAGTAAAAGGCTGTTCAACATTATTCAAATAGGAGATTAAAATGACACATCACTACACAGCTAACTGTCTGACTGACAAATTCAAACCCTCTGCTATCCAAGTGACCAATGGAAAAGCCACCTGCCTTTGCTGTCACCACCAGTGAGAACATCATTAAGGTCATTTGGCACAGTCAACTTTTAGAAGGTTAGCCTAATCATTTAAACCACCGAAATATATCCCCATTCACTGAACATTTAGTATTTGAAACACAAACATTAATTTGCAAACTGCTTTTTCTACAATCCTACAGGGTCATTATCATTCTCTATACCTAATATTCCTATGCAGTCAACATTATGCATGCCCACCATGGTATTGGACAGCTGCTGACATTTGAGAACTCATCTGGTTTAGAAATCAAACTCTGGTCATTATTGCAGAGCATATTGTTTACATTTTGCCCAGCTGTTGAATTCACTTGAATTCACAGACAGAGAAGTAGACAGAGAGAAGGAAATAGTCACTTCCTGAGCAGGCAAGTAGGCATTTACAGTAGCTGGCTAGATTAGTCAAAATGTAACTTTGGCTAGCTTTCAATAAATTGGCTAAGTGGTCAACAGAGTTACCTCTTCATTCGATCAAGACAGTTTGCATTGCATTCTGCATATTTCAAATGTACTCGAAAACAGATATTTATCTAATTTCAGCCTTTTTTTACATGAGCTTTACATGAGCCTGTGTTTACATCTTAGATAGAAGCAGGGTGCCTTCATCACGAGGGGTATTTTCGGGAGTTCTGATTGGTTCCAAGTTTAGCAGCAACAAATGTATCTGATCAGACACAGTGTTGAAATATAATTGTTATGAGAAAATATGTACGAATTGAAGGTGCCAGCAAATGTTACAGTCATCATACGAATGTTTTCCTGTCGTATACAAAAAAATATAATCTCCTCCTTTGACAGGGATCGATCCACTTAAAATTGGGCGCTTTGGCCCATCCCCTATGATTAACAAAACCTATTTTTAACAGTGAACAAAAAATATGGTGAGAAACAGCGTGTGGCGCGTGTCAAAGTCCTCGAACATATCCATGTTTGTCTTCCAAGACTCATCATGAAGATGGGGATGATGACGGCCTGTCTTGTTGTCCAAACATCAAAGAAGCAGGTGTCCCTCTGTGTTAGGTGGAGCTGCCCGTGGACTTGGTGTCAGTAGAGGTGTCCTTCTCCTAGACAGAAGGTCCGACCCTTCTCCCGAATGCAGAACTCTAGAGTAGATTAGCCAGCGCTACTATTAGCCCCCTGTGCTAACCTCTGTGTGTGAGATGTGATCAGGAAATGCTGATACTTGAATGGTGAAAATAAAGTCTGTTGACTTCAGTTAGTTCGTCTCTCTCGCTACAACTCACCATGCCAACGGATAACGCATTTAGGCACATGGATATAATTAGTCAGAGCGAGGGAGGAAAGGATGGAGGGAAAGAGAGAGAGAAACACCATCTGTGGTAAACCATGATGCTGACTTTATTTTAAAGGACCAGTAAGGAGGTGTGGGTTGGAGCTACACATGCCAACTAGTCACATATGCAGATTAAAATCAAACTACCTGCCCAGGGAAAGCAGTTGGCTAAAACCGGCACTTTTAGTGAAACATAGATTATTGTGCACTGTCCCTGTAAAACATATATTTTTTTAAATGAGGTAGTTTGAGTTAGATAAAAAAAAATTAACTACTTCTACTAACTACAAACTACTAATTGTATTTAAGGATATTTTCGTGTGCAGTAACCAGACAGTGATTTACTGCAGGGAGAAAGTTTAACTACCAACCTAAACCCCTATATGAGGTAACACACAGGTTACTGTTGATCCCACATCAAGAACATCTCAGTAGTATTCTGAAATAAACAGAGCACAGTATAGAGACTAATGTTTCCCACATTTTATTATGCCTGTAAAGACATATTGTATTTACCCGTATTATACATATAATACATAGGAAGAACAGACAGCTTTCATTATACTGTGGATCAATCATCCATATTCCTCAGCATCATTGCTATACGGATTTAAACCCACCAACACTAAAAATCCCCAGAGACTAAACAGATGCAGCCCACAACATACAATTACATCGTGAATACTAAATGGACGGCTAGAGAGGCCTCTCTCCATCCCAGCACCAATACTGCTACCGTAGCCATCTGCCTAGACCAGATACTTCACTCGCTCTTTCCAGCTAATTTACCGTACCAATCAGCACACACAACTGTTTCCTCTTCCTCTCACTCGCTCTTGGAGTAGTGTATGTATGAGGATGTGTGTGTGTGTGTGTGTACGTACAGTGGGCTCAGGAAATGGAGAGAGGGATAGAGAGAGTGAATGAGAGTGAGCTTGCAATGTATGAGAGGCTGCAGCTGGCACAGGGGGGCACCCATTAGCCCCAGTCCAGCCTGCCTGAGTTGACAGAGGGAGGGAGGGAGAGGTGATAGATAGATTGAAGGCCGAAGAGAGAAAGAGGGTGATTGCAAGAGGGAAAAAAGACAGAAAGAAATGGTGAACAGAAACGGCGAGGTCAGTTTGATGTGTGAAGTTTTCACACAGGAGTGCAGTGTGGTGGACTATAATGTACTGTGAATAATGCATTGGTCTCAGGTGTGCTGGTTTATAGGAAGTACTTATTTAGCTTGGAGATGGTCATGAAAACACTGGACACACTAACACAGCAGATAATACAATCAGACAGAGGGAGAAAACAGAGTGAGGGAGAGGAAAGGTACAGAAATAGAAAGAAAGTACAATAAAAGAGAGAGAGAAGAGGCCAGAGAGGAATAGAGTGGATAAAAAGAGAATAAATACACTGAGAGAAGAGCAAAGGAAGTCAGAGTGCAATTGACAGATGGACAGAGAGCAAGTGAGAAAGAGAGAGAGAGACAGAGAGAGGTTGCTATAATCTTTCCCTCTTCTCTCATTCTGTGGTGGTCACGCTCGGAAGGAGCTCCTCACGACGCAGTGGCATCTCCCGTGACGACCTGGCAGAGTGAGGTGATTGTCTGAGGCCATGTCTCAGGAGGCTCGCAGGGCGAGGCCAGACAGAGAGGATGCTGGAATAGGAACTGACTCCGCCCACCTGCTGCCACCTCCGGCCATGGTCACTGGTGCCATCTGCTCTAGGAGCAAAACACAGACACGCAGAAAGATGCAGACACACACATTAGGGGACACACATTTGTGGCCTTACACACACAAACATTCTTAATATTCTTGAGACAGGTTGAAATATGGATGGTCAGATGTTGATCCATGCTCTAGCTTGTACCTCTGTCTAGGACTGGGGTTCCGCTCGCCATCAGCCAATGAAATTGCAGGGCGCCAAATAAAAATCAACAGAAATCTCATGAATCGAATTTCTCAAACATACAAGTATTAGGCACCATTTTAAAGATAAAAATCTTGTTAATCCAGCCACAGTGTCTGATTTAAAAAATGCTTTACACCGAAAGCTCCACAAACGATTATGTTAGGTCACCACCACCTCACAGAAAAACCCAGCCATTTTTCCAGCCAAAGAGAGGAGTCACAAAAAACACAAATAGAGATAAAATGAATCACTAACCTTTGATGATCTTCATCAGATGACACTCATAGGACTTCATGTTACACAATACATGTATGTTCTGTTCGGTAAAATTCAAATTTATATCCCAAAATATTTTATAGAGCCACATGAATTCACAGAAATACTCATTATAAATGTTGATGAAACTTCAAGTGTTATGCATGGAACTTTAGATACACTTCTGCTTAATGCAACCACTGTGTCAGATTTACCGAAAAAGCATAATCTGAGAACGGCACTCAGAGCCCAAACCAGCCAAAATAAATATCCGCCATGTTGCGCAGTCAACATTAGTCATAAATACTATTATAAATATTCACTTACCTTTGATGATCTTCATCAGAATGCACTCCAAGGAATTGCAGTTCCACAATAAATGTTTGTTTTGTTCGATAATGTCCATCATTTATGTCCATTTATGTCCAAATAGGTTCTTTTGTTAGGGTATTTGGTAAACAAATCCAAAAGCGCGTTCAGGTCTAATCGGACGAAAAGTTCAAAAAGTTATATTACAGGTCGAAGAAACTCGTCAAACTAAGTATAAAATCAATCTTTAGGATGTTTCTATCATAAATGTTCAATAATGTTCCAACTGGAGAATTCCATTGTCTGAAGAAAAGCAATGGAACGAGAGATACCTCTCATGTGAAATGCGCATGACTGAGAACGAGGCTGCTGGCAGACAACTTAGTCAAACAGCTCCCATCCGGCCCACCTTCACATGAGAAGCCTGAAACAACGTTCTAAAGATGGTTGACATCTAGTGGAAGCCTTAGGAAGTGCAACATAACCCATATCCCACTGTGAATTTGATAGTTAAAAAACTACAAACCTCAGATTTCCCACTTCCTGTTTGAAATTTTTCTCAGGTTTTTGCCTGCCATATGAGTTCTGTTATACTCACATACATCATTCAAACAGTTTTAGAAACTTCAGTGTTTTCTATCCAAACTAATAATAATATGCATATATTAGCATATGGGACTGAGTAGGAGGCAGTTAACTCTGGGCACGCTATTCATCCAAAAGTGAAAATGCTGCCCCCTATCCCAAAGTTATTCTTGACACAGGTTGAAATATGGAAGGTCAGATTTTGATGCATGCTCTGGCTTGTACCTCAGAAATGAAAAATGTATTTTGTTATATGCCTCCGAACATTGCTGTTTCATTATCACAGACCAAATGCATTATACTGACAATACAGTGCCTTGCGAAAGTATTCGGCCCCCTTGAACTTTGCGACCTTTTGCCACATTTCAGGCTTCAAACATAAAGATATAAAACTGTATTTTTTTGTGAAGAATCAACAACAAGTGGGACACAATCATGAAGTGGAACGACGTTTATTGGCTATTTCAAACTTTTTTAACAAATCAAAAACTGAAAAATTGGACGTGCAAAATTATTCAGCCCCTTTACTTTCAGTGCAGCAAACTCTCTCCAGAAGTTCAGTGAGGATCTCTGAATGATCCAATGTTGACCTAAATGACTAATGATGATAAATACAATCCACCTGTGTGTAATCAAGTCTCCGTATAAATGCACCTGCACTGTGATAGTCTCAGAGGTCCGTTAAAAGAGCAGAGAGCATCATGAAGAACAAGGAACACACCAGGCAGGTCCGAGATAATGTTGTGAAGAAGTTTAAAGCCGGATTTGGATACAAAAAGATTTCCCAAGCTTTAAACATCCCAAGGAGCACTGTGCAAGCGATAATATTGAAATGGAAGGAGTATCAGACCACTGCAAATCTACCAAGACCTGGCCGTCCCTCTAAACTTTCAGCCCAAACAAGGAGAAGACTGATCAGAGATGCAGCCAAGAGGCCCATGATCACTCTGGATGAATTGCAGAGATCTACAGCTGAGGTGGGAGACTCTGTCCATAGGACAACAATCAGTCGTATATTGCACAAATCTGGCCTTTATGGAAGAGTGGCAAGAAGAAAGCCATTTCTTAAAGATATCCATAAAAAGTGTTGTTTAAAGTTTGCCACAAGCCACCTGGGAGACACACCAAACATGTGGAAGAAGGTGCTCTGGTCAGATGAAACCAAAATTGAACTTTTTGGCAACAATGCAAAACATTATGTTTGGCGTAAAAGCAACACAGCTCATCACCCTGAACACACCATCCCCACTGTCAAACATGGTGGTGGCAGCATCATGGTTTGGGCCTGCTTTTCTTCAGCAGGGACAGGGAAGATGGTTAAAATTGATGGGAAGATGGATGGAGCCAAATACAGGACCATTCTGGAAGAAAACCTGATTTAGTCTGCAAAAGACCTGAGACTGGGACGGAGATTTGTCTTCCAACAAGACAATGATCCAAAACATAAAGCAAAATCTACAATGGAATGGTTCAAAAATAAACATATCCAGGTGTTAGAATGGCCAAGTCAAAGTCCAGACCTGAATCCAATCGAGAATCTGTGGAAAGAACTGAAAACTGCTGTTCACAAATGCTCTCCATCCAACCTCACTGAGCTCGAGCTGTTTTGCAAGGAGGAATGGGAAAAATGTTCAGTCTCTCGATGTGCAAAACTGATAGAGACATACCCCAAGCGACTTACAGCTGTAATCGCAGCAAAAGGTGGCGCTACAAAGTATTAACTTAAGGGGGCTGAATAATTTTGCACGCCCAATTTTTCAGTTTTTGATTTGTTAAAAAAGTTTGAAATATCCAATAAATGTCGTTCCACTTCATGATTGTGTCCCACTTGTTGTTGATTCTTCACAAAAAAATACAGTTTTATATCTTTATGTTCGAAGCCTGAAATGTGGCAAAAGGTCGCAAAGTTCAAGGGGGCCGAATACTTTCGCAAGGCACTGTATAATTCATGTGTGATTATATCCCAGCTAGCACATAACGTTCTGAGAACCACGTGTTTCTTAGAGCTTGTTGAGAGTGGGATTGTCGTATGGTTATTTTGCATACAACCTTCCCACAACTTTCTGGGTGTGGTGCAAGATAGTTGCCGGTCTTTGGAACATTCTCAGCACATTTAAGGAACTTGACAAAAAAAAACATAATTTTCTTGGTATTTCATTACTTTAACAGAACGTTTCCTAAAAGTTCAAAAATGGTTACATTTAATTAAACTGTTGGTAATGTTCTAGGAACGTTTTCCAACTGGTTTGACATTGGGAATGTTTTCAAATAGTTAAGAAACAACGTTCTTCTGTGGGAATTTCAATACTTCAGCATAATGTTTCCTACAGGTTTCCTCATTGTTCGATTTAAAGTCATGTTCTCAGAACATTAAGAAAATGTTCCATGAAAACTACAAGTAAACATTAGTAACGTTCTAAAAATATATACATTCCTTTCTCAGCGTCAACAAAAAAACTCTTTCCTCTAGCTTGTGAAGTCTGTGTTCAGGTATGTTGGCCACACACACTAATTGGCCACACCTGATTTGAATGATTGCTTGTTTCCTTTGAATGGGGTCTCTTTGAAAAGACTAAAAGAAAAAGCTTTGAATGAGTTTTAAAAAACAAGGCATACTGGCCCCATCCTTGTGGCACAGTGGACTAATTACATGGAAATAGAACAGAATATCAAAGGTTCAAATCTTACTGAAACCGAGACACAAAAAAAAAATGTCTTTGCATGATTCATCCCTAAGCAAATTCATTTCCATGTAAACTATCTGTGCTTGGAGTTCAAAACAGTTAACATAACTTAGCAGTGTTATTTGAAGTCTTATTAAAACTTTCAGTGAAAGTTTTAAAGGAAGTTCTTCAAAAACCAATAAATAACCTTTACATTTTGTTCGAAACATTCAAAACATTTAGACAATGTTTTCAGAATGTTATTTAATTACCTTCAAATAACCTATAATTTCTGTTCTCAGAAAGTTAATAAAACCTCCCAGGAAAACATTCAGGGAACCATAGTAAAACGTTCTCTGAATCTCAATGCAATCTAAAAATGAACATTCCCAGAACAGGCAACATTTGCACTTCTGTTCTCAGAACGTTTAAAAAACATTTTCTGTTTTACCAGTCAGAGAACGTATGGCTTTGTTCCCTGAACCAATTGGATACCAAAAACGTACGTTTCCACAATTTCCAAGCAACTAAATGTGCTAGCTGGGATATTACACATGACACTGTCGGCTTACAAATTCCAGAACACATTGTTGGTGTGATGACAGGAGTTGTAGCACCTCATCTGCCAGACTCTAAACCATGTCATGGGACTTCAGAGTTTACGTAATACATTTGTTGATCCATCCTTAATAGCTCTCTAGTCCACCCCCTTTGTCCTTCTTTTCACCTCGTCCGTTACGCTCCATCACTTTCTCCTCTCGCCTCCATCTTCCACCTTCTTTCCAGCGAACCATATTCCACCCCTTGCCCTTCCTACTAGTACCTGTGTATGTGTGTGTGTCTGTGTGTGTGTGTGTCGGGGGGGTGTAATGGTGTATAATGAGTTATTGACTCCCCTGTGGAGATTTAATGAAGTACTCACTACAGGCCTGCCACGGTACCATAGTGTTTGCGTGTGGACCCACTCCAATTCGCATATCGCCCCAACAGGTCCACAGGTGACACAATCTCTTTTCCACTTCACACTGCCCTCTCCAACCTGGACAAGAGGAACACCTACCTGTGTGTGAGAAGGCTGTTCATTGACTACAGCTCAGTGTTCAACACCATAGCGCCCTCCAGGCTCAACACTAAGCTCAGAATCCTGGGACTGAACACTAGGGGTGTGCTAACATGGCCATAATAGTATTCCTAACCGTGTCCTTAAATTGGCGGTTGATAGTGGGATCGGATGATACTCGTGATGAGAATGAACAGAAATGTTTTAATATACCAACCTCCCTGCACATTCTCTCTGCAGTAAAATATGCAGATTAGGAGCAGCGCTTAGAGGGGTGTTCTGTGTGTCCGAATAGAGGGATGTTCTGTGTGTCCGAAAACTTGCAGCGTTTGGCCAAGTTTGCTGTCACTCATTCAGAATGCGCATTTCACATTTTCCCTACCCTTGTCCAGCATGTTGGATATTGTGCACATTGATAGCTTGATAGCAAATGTCCTCGCCATGTGATTTATCATAGTAGCAGGCAGCAGCAATCAAAATGAACAGACAAAAACATGCCAGGAAAATGGATCGGCTGATACAGTGCCTTGCGAAAGTATTCGGCACCCTTGAACTTTGTGACCTTTTGCCACATTTCAGGCTTCAAACATAAAGATATAAAACTGTATTTTTTTTGTGAAGAATCAACAACAAGTGGGACACAATCATGAAGTGGAACGACATTTATTGGATATTTCAAACTTTTTTAACAAATCAAAAACTGAAAAATTGGGCGTGCAAAATTATTCAGCCCCCTTAAGTTAATACTTTGTAGCGCCACCTTTTGCTGCGATTACAGCTGTAAGTCGCTTGGGGTATGTCTCTATCAGTTTTGCACATCGAGAGACTGACATTTTTTCCCATTCCTCCTTGCAAAACAGCTCGAGCTCAGTGAGGTTGGATGGAGAGCATTTGTGAACAGCAGTTTTCAGTTCTTTCCACAGATTCTCGATTGGATTCAGGTCTGGACTTTGACTTGGCCATTCTAACACCTGAATATGTTTATTTTTGAACCATTCCATTGTAGATTTTGCTTTATGTTTTGGATCATTGTCTTGTTGGAAGACAAATCTCCGTCCCAGTCTCAGGTCTTTTGCAGACTCCTTCAGGTTTTCTTCCAGAATGGTCCTGTATTTGGCTCCATCCATCTTCCCATCAATTTTAACCATCTTCCCTGTCCCTGCTGAAGAAAAGCAGGCTCAAACCATGATGCTGCCACCACCATGTTTGACAGTGGGGATGGTGTGTTCAGCTGTGTTGCTTTTACGCCAAACATAACGTTTTGCATTGTTGCCAAAAAGTTCAATTTTGGTTTCATCTGACCAGAGCACCTTCTTCCACATGTTTGGTGTGTCTCCCAGGTGGCTTGTGGCAAACTTTAAACGGCACTTTTTATGGATATTTTTAAGAAATGGCTTTCTTCTTGCCACTCTTCCATAAAGGCCAGATTTGTGCAATATACGACTGATTGTTGTCCTATGGACAGAGTCTCCCACCTCAGCTGTAGATCTCTGCAGTTCATCCATAGTGATCATGGGCCTCTTGGCTGCATCTCTGATCAGTCTTCTCCTTGTTTGAGCTGAAAGTTTAGAGGGACGGCCAGGTCTTGGTAGATTTGCAGTGGTCTGATACTCCTTCCATTTCAATATTATCGCTTGCACAGTGCTCCTTGGGATGTTTAAAGCTTGGGAAATCTTTTTGTATCCAAATCCGGCTTTAAACTTCTTCACAACAGTATCTCGGACCTGCCTGGTGTGTTCCTTGTTCTTCATGATGCTCTCTGCGCTTTTAACGGACCTCTGAGACTATCACAGTGCAGGTGCATTTATACGGAGACTTGATTACACACAGGTGGATTGTATTTATCATCATTAGTCATTTAGGTCAACATTGGATCATTCAGAGATCCTCACTGAACTTCTGGAGAGAGTTTGCTGCACTGAAAGTAAAGGGGCTGAATAATTTTGCACGCCCAATTTTTCAGTTTTTGATTTGTTAAAAAAGTTTGAAATATCCAATAAACGTCGTTCCACTTCATGATTGTGTCCCACTTGTTGTTGATTCTTCACAAAAAAACACAGTTTTATATCTTTATGTTTGAAGCCTGAAATGTGGCAAAAGGTCGCAAAGTTCAAGGGGGCCGAATACTTTCGCAAGGCACTGTATTAGTAAGCAAGTGGACAGAGAAATACACCTTCACTCTATCCAATCAGACCAGCAGGATCAACCTACAGCCCGCCCTTCTCTTTACAGACAGGCAAACTAGCCAGTTGAGTTATTTAGACCATGTAGAACGTTACCTGACTGACATGAGAAACATGCCTGCTGGCACCCAAACATTTTTCTTCTTCTCTGATCACGGATAATTAGAAACAATACTCGGATCATAGTCGTATCCAGAAAATTGTCAATATCCGTATACTTATTTTGTCCGAATACTCAGCACACCCCTACTGAACACCAACCTCTGCAACTGGATCTTGGACTTCCTGATAGGCTTCTCCAGGTGGTGAAGGTAGGCAACAACACATTCCCCATGCTGACCCTCATCACGGGGACTGTTCACCCAAAACTGTGTGGCGGCACATGACTCCAACACCATCCTTAGGTTTGCTGATGACACAATGGTGGTAGGACTGATCACAGACGAGGATGACACTATAGCCTATAGAGAGGAGGTCACTGACCTGGCAGTGTGGTGCCAGGACTGAAACCTCTCCCTCAACATCAGCAAGACAAAGGAGCTTTAGAGGTGTACTACAGGAAACGGAGGGCAGAGCACGCCCCCATCCACATCGACGGGCTGTAGTGGAGTTGGTCGAGAGCTTCAAGTTCCTCGTCCACACACACCAACACAGTCGTGAAGAAGGCACAACAATGCCTCTTCCCCCTCAGGAGGCTCAAAAGATTTGGCATGTGCCCTCAGATTCTCAAAAAGGCATACAGCTGCACCATTGAGAGCATCTTGACTGGCTGCATCACTGCTTGGTATGGCAACTGCTTGGCATCCGACCGTAAGGCGTTACAGAGGGTAGTGCGTACGGCCCTGTACCTCACTGGGGTCGCACTCCCTGCCATCGTGAACCACTATACCAGACGGTTTCAGAGGAATTCCCCAATCATTTTAAAAGACTCCAGCCACCCAAGTCACAGACTGTTCTCTCTGCTACTGCACGCCAAATGGTACCAATGCACCAAATCTGGAACCAACAGAACCCCAAACAGATTCTACCCCAAAGCCATAAGAATACTAAATAGTTAACCAAATAGCTACTTGGAGTATCTGAAATGACTCTCTTGCACTAACTTTTGACTCATCACATACCCTCCTGCTACTGTTTGTTATCTATGCTGTTGCCTAGTCACTTTACCCCTACCTATATCTACCTCAATTACTTCACTCCCCTACATATAGACTTGGTACTGGTACCCCGTGTGTATAGCCAAGTTATCATTACTCATTATGCATTTATTCCTTGTATTATTATGTTTTCTATATTTGGCTCTGTATTGTTGGGAAGGGCAATTAAATAAGCATTTCACTGTTAGTCATTGCCTGTTGTTTACGAAGCATGTGACAAATAACATTTGATTGATTTGATTTGACCTGAAGAAGTGTGTAGCTGTGTGTTTGTGTGTGGGTCATCATGTGTACCTGATGTCCTTATCATTGTACTCGTGTCCTACAGACTGGGCTTTCTCACTTACATCAGGGTCCATGTATATGCTACCCAGCTTCCCAGCTTCACAACCTCAGGCCTGACCAGCTATACATTTACAAGGTAAGACATTCCAAATTCCAAAGTCAAATGCTCCATGGTTTGTGTGAAGAAAAAGAAGAGGGCTCTAGAATGGCTGCTTGATGCATTGACTCCATAAATGGCTTTTGGAAATAACACACTGCACACACACTCTGACACACAGATCTGGCATAGCTGAGGTTACCCTGCGTTCACAAATGCATTCTTTCCATAATAGCACACCACAGCAGGCTAACACTGAAAATTACAAACCATCCACTCATATTCACTTTACCAACTCAAAACGAGCCACTTTCTGTTCAGAACCTCTATGTTCATCCATCTATGTTCATCTTGTCCTGTCTTCCTTCATTCTACGCCTCACGTTCATTCCCCTCTTCACCTGTCCATCTCTCTCTCCCTTTTCTCTCATTCCTCCCTTAGTTCTCTTCCCTCCATATAATGTCAAAACAACTTGTTTGTTACAGTGTTGGGAGTTTTGGGAGCTAGCTCCAGTGAGCTCTACATTGATACTCCTTCCCTTATGAAACACTAAAGCCATAACCCTCAACAGATGCTGTTCTTACCGTTGTAGCTTAGCACTATCTGCTCACAGAATGTAGGATAAACAAAAGAAAATTCGCAAAACATTCAATGAGACTTTTCTCACACATGTTGTAGCTCACATAGGAAGCAGTGTAGTATGTATGTGAGTTTATTTGCCTGCCTGCTGTTGGGGTGTTATACCTTTGTGTCCCTGTGCTATAACCAGGTCCAAACGGAATCCGCGCAGGCAGAACTACGAAGGAATTCCAATGGAATTCCGAGGAGCCTCAGTCCAATGTGCAAAATGAACTGCTTTCGATTCAAAGCACAATAGAGAGAGGCACTGAATTAAAAGCAAATGCAACCGACCTGTTATTGTATTGCATTAGAGCGATACATACATCAACCCACATGTTCTTGAATTGCATTAGATCAACACATACATCTACTTCTACACTTCTCCGAGAGGGACATCATATATTTTCCTTGAATGGGATTTGAGATTAGGGGGGGGGGGGGGGTGACAGACAGACAGAGGTGACAGTCGCTGATCACAACAGTCAATGATAATTGAAAGTAAATAGTGAAAGAAGGCAAAGATTGTCAATAGAGGAGCTTACGAGAAGAAATCTCATGACCAGTGGTGATTTTAGCATGTATATTTTGGTGGAGCAAACTCAATATATATATTTTTTGAAGCATGACAGCAAAGCCACTACACAACACAGCACAACACTAAATAATACATGAATTGCACTATAATGGTGACAAAAGGTGCCCACAAACTGTTACGGCCTACATAAAGCTGTCCCAATAGCAGAGCTTTCTTTTCAGCACCATGGAGTGAATCCACTCCTCGCTATCAGCAGAGCCTTGTATGGCAGAGAAACAGTTCATTCAGCCTCAATGACTGCCTTTTTAAAAACCATAGCTAATGTGGCAGACTTACTTAAACCAATGTGGTTCCAACTGACAACTGAGATGTACAAACTGTGGCATAAGGGAACAATGAGTGGATAAGAGGCAATCAGTAATTTTGATTAAGACATTAAGTCAATATATCTATTTGTTCAGCACTTTTGAAATGTACAGTGAAAGAATTCAGAACAAGGGCTGTTCTTACAGTTTTCTTCCTGAACATCAAGTCAGAACCGTAGGATAAATAAAGGGGGCATATACAGTTGAAGTCGGAAGTTTACATACACTTAGGTTGGAATCATTAAAACCCACTCCACAGCTTTCATGTTAACAAACTATAGTTTTGGCAAGTCGGTTAAGACATCTACTTTGTGCATGACACAAGTAATTTTTCCAACAATTGTTTACAGACAGATTGTTTCGCTTATAACTCACTGTATCACAATTCCAGTGGGTCAGAAGTTTACATACACTAAGTTGACTGGGTCTTTAAACAGCTTGGAAAATTACAGAAAATGATGTCAGGGCATCAGAAGCTTCTGATATGCTAATAGACCTCCTTTTAGTCAAATGGTGGTTTACCTGTGGATGTATTTCAAGGTTTACCTTCAAACTCAGTGCCTTCTTGCTTGACATCATGGGAAAATCAAAAGAAATCAGCCCAGACCTCAGAAAAAACATCCACAAGTCTGGTTCATCCTTGGGAGCAATTTCCAAACACCTGAAGGTACCATGTTCATCTGCACAAACAATAGTATGCAAGTATGGGACCACGCAGCTGTCATACCACACAGGAAGGAGACGCTTTCTGTCTCCTAGAGATGCACGTACTTTGGTGCAAAAAGTGCAAATCAATCCCAGAACAACAGCAAAGGACCTTGTGAAGATGCTGGAGGAAACAGGTGCAAAAGTATCTATATCCACAGTAAAACGAGTCCTATATCGACATAACCTGAAAGGCCACTCAGCAAGGAAGAAGCCACTGCTCCAAAACCACCATAAAAAGCAAGACTACGGTTTGCAATGGCACATGGGGACAAATATCATACTTTTTGGAGAAATGTCCTCTGGTCTGATGTAACAAAAATAGAACTGTTTACCATAATGACCATCATTATGTTTGGAGGAGAAAGGGGGAGGCTTACAAGCCCAAGAACACCATCCCAACCATGAAGCACAGGGGTGGCAGCATCATTTTGTGGGGGTGCTTTGCTGCAGGAGGGACAGATGCACTTCGCAAAATAGATGGCATCATGAGGGGGGGAAATGATATGGATATATTGAAGCAACATCAGTCAGGAAGTTAAAGCTTGGTAGCAAATGGGTCTTCCAAATGGACAATGACCCCAAGCATACTTCCAAAGTTGTGGAAAAATTGCTTAATGGTAGCAAATGGGTCTTCCAAATGGACAATGACCCCAAACATACTTCCAAAGTTGTGGAAAAATTGCTTAAGGACAACAAAGTGAAGGTGTTGGAGTGGCCATCACAAAGCCCTGACCTCAATCATCTACTGTAGAGAAATTGTGGGCAGAACTTAAAAAGCATGTGCAAGCAAGGAGGCCTACAAACCTGACTCAGTTACACCAGCTCTGTCAGGAGGAATGGGCCAAAATTCACCCAACTTATTGTGGGAAGCTTGTGGAAGGCTACCTGAAACGTTTGACCCAAGTTAAACAATTTAAAGGCAGTGCTACCAAATACTAATTGAGTGTATGTAAACTTCTGACCCACTGGGAATGTGATGAAAGAAATGAAAGCTGAAATAAATCATTCTCTCTACTATTATTCTGACATTTCACATTCTTAAAATAAAGTGGTGATCCTAACTGACCTAAGGCAGGGAAGTTTTACTTGGATTAAATGTCAGGAATTGTGAAAAACTGAGTTTAAATGTATTTGGCTAAGGTGTATGTAAACTTCCGACTTCAACTGTATGTCACGCCTGCTCCCGCTCTCCCTCCCTGGGGCTCGAGGGTACCAGGCTGCCCAGCACTATGCACTCCTGCCACCATCATTATGCACAGCTGCTTCCCTTGTCACATGCATCAGCAATTCATTGGACTCACCTGGACACAATCACCTGTGTTATTCCCTCCCCTATATCTGTCTGTTCCCCAGCATTGTTCCCCGCTTCAGCATTATTGTCGTCATGTCATTTTTTTGTCAAATTTTAAAGTATGATGTTGACATAAGTCCAATCAAAGCTATGTTAGATATAATGTGATTTGACATCATTCTATCTCTGGCCAATGACCTTGAGCCTTCTTGGATCGGCACTTCGAATGAAAATCTGTTGCAGCACCCAAGGAGGTTGAATTTTCAAGCACTCCCCTGTAGATTTTGCGGTGACATAGTGTCCCCATAAGTGACACAGCACTGAGCCAATCACGGCGCAACTAGAGAACATTGCCAACCTCTATGCTCTGTATTTTCTGCTGGCTGCCCCACCACCACAGAGAGCACTGAGCTAGACTGAGCTAGACTTTTCTGCCTGCGCGTGTCACACCCTGATCTGTTTCACCTGTCCTCGTTATTGTCTCCACCCCCTCCAGGTGTCGCTTGTTTTCCCCAGTGTATTTATCCCTGTGTTTCCTGTCTCTCTTTGCCAGTTCGTCTTGTATGTCCAGGTCAACCAGTGGTTTTTCCTGTTCTCCTGCTTTTGCCATTTCTCCTTTTTCTAGTCCTCCCGGTTTTGCCCCTTGCCTGTTTCTGGACTCTGTACCCGCCTGTCTGACCATTCTGCCTGCCTTGACCACGAGCCTGTCTGCCACTCTGTACCTCCTGGAATCTGATCTGGTTTGGACCTTTTGACCTGTCCACGACCATTCTCTTGCCTACTCCTTTTTGGATTATTAAACATCTTAGACTCCAACCATCTACCTTCTGTGTCTGCATCTGGGTCTCGCCTTGAGTTACGACAGCGCGTGTGAGAGAGAAAGAGTGCTACGCACTACTTTGTGGCACATTGATCAAAGGCAACAGTGGCCAATATTGCTACCTTTCCAACCCTGTATTTACTCACTTGCCTAAATTAGGTTAGCATTAAGGAAATACTGACCTGAATAATAAAATAGGCCTATGTTTTGAAAATAAAATTAATAAACGGCATCCATTCGTGTGCTGTGTGTGAGGTTGGGGGTGTTGGTATCTCCCTCGCTCTGTGTGTGTGCATGCGTGAGCGCTCTGTGTGTGTTTGAGAGAGGGAATGAGTCTATTTTGCCAAAACCAGATTATGGTATCCTTCGTTTGTCATTTACATGCATTGTTATCCTACACGTCAATCAATAATTCAGACTTTGACACAGAGTTTTGCCAAGACACCCTCTACGTTGGAGTCAAAGGAGTTCATCCAGGACTTTGTGAAAACACTGAGGCAGATGTTCCACTGGAGAAGGCACCAAAGCTCTCCATGTTTAAAAAAAAAACACTCCGAGCAAGGAGGGAGTGTTTCTGCAGCAGCTCATCTGCACACTGAATACCTACTTGAGCTTTACCCGCACTACATCCAGGATATCAAAGATGCCATAAAGGGCAAGGTTTTCTATGAGACCACCGACGCCTGTGGGAGGTGTGCCCTGGCCATTCTACTTCAGCCAGTAGAGGAGAGACCCATAATGGCAGACTCAACCTTTTTAGACAATAGCAACTGATATTCTGTCTGAGTAGCAATGGGCTGAGCTTCAAATCAGGTGTGGGCCATTGTATCAGATTCAGCCAGCTACATGAAAAAGGGCACACAAGGTGTTCATCTTCACGAACACTTCAGACAAACCTATAAAACAAGGTTTAGGAGATGTGCAATGCATTGGGAAGGAAGCCCTTCAAGATCTCTGACCCGCATTGCTTCAGTTTACATGTGGCTCCCCACCACAGAAACTCTCCGCACAGCACCAGAACCTGTTAACTCAGAACAGGAGAAGCCTCACTGAAAAAAACGTGTGGATGCTTCTTATGGCGAAGTTTAACGGCAGTGCTGAAAACGGCATGATCATTACACAGGTGCACCTTGTGCTGGTTACAATAAAAGGTCACTCTAAAATGTGCAGCTTTGTCACACAACACAATGTCACAGATGTCTCAAGATTTGAAGTGCGCAATTGGCATGATGGCTGCAGGAATGTCCACCAGAGCTGTTGTCAGAGAATTTAATGGTAATGTCTACCATAAGCTGCCTCCAACGTCGTATTAGATGCTAAATAGTAATGCATTCCTGGGTGACAACACTAATGCTAATGCTAACGCTAGCATACACAAGCTAGCTAGCTAGCAAATTTAACACAAATGATGCGTTTTTACAACAGACACTATTTAGCTCCAAACAACAAGACATTAGGATTTTGACACTTAAATTTAGCTGCATGCACAATAAACATCAGAAAGAAAAGCAATTTATTCTAAGGAGGTCTGGTATTACGCTAAATCCCAGAGAAAAAAGACTGCTGTTTGGCTAGTAAAATTATGATGATTGGCGTGACCTTATTACAATTGGAAAACCAAAACGAAGTTGGGGGTCTTGGAAAGGAGATGAGCTGTCCGTTTGTACATATGGACAACAAACACAATTTCATTTTATCGATGGAAATTCTAATGCACAGGGAAAATGTGACAAAATCCTGAAGCCCATTGTCGTGTCATTCATCCAACGCCATCATGTTTCAGCATGATAACGCACGGCCCCATGTCACAAGGGTCTATACACAATTCTTGCAAGCTGAAAATGTCCCAGTTCTTCCATGGCCTGCATACCACGACATTTCACCCATTGAGCATGTTTGGGATGCTCTGGATAGACGTGTCCAACAGCGAGTTCCAGTTCCCGCAAATATCCAGAAACTTTGCATAGACATTGAAGAGGAGTGGGACAACATTTCACAGGCCACAATCATCAGCCTGATCAACTCTATGTGAAGGAGATGTGTCACGCTGCATGATGCAAATGTTGGTCACACCAGATACGGACTGGTTTTCTGATCCACGCTCCTACCTTTATTTTTAAGGTGTCTGTGACTAAAGAAGATGCATATCTTTATTCCCAGTCATGTGAAATCCATAGATTAGGGCCTCGAGAATTTATTTCAATTGAGCGATTTCCTCATATGAACTGTGACTCAGTAGAATCTTTGAAATTGTTGCATGTTGAGTTTATATTTTTTGTTCAGTGTAGGTATAACCTCCAGACAGAAAAGAGCTGACTCTTCCCACAGCACATTTCTCTCTCATGACACTTTACATGACACTGTTTATATCTTATATTTAGTATAGTTAACTTACTGTTTTCATATCTGTTTACACTGATTGTACTGAAAGAAAAGTTTCTTGATCTAAATCTAGAGTAAGTGGGTGTGATGTAATTTCACATGTAACACACTTGTACAGAAATTGTGTCCCATTCAACTGCATGGTGTTCCAGGGGTAATACAACAAAAGACGATTTCCACAGAATTGTGCAGATTGTCAACAGAAATCTCTGCAGAAAATAGAAACAATTCCATAAGTTCCTGTTTGGGCCTAGCTATAACGTTTAGTGTGTGTACATATTTTTGATGCAATAACATGTCCTTGTGCTGAGAGCACTCATAGAGGCCTTCCTGTCAGACAAATACAACGACTCTCCAGGTCTCAATAAGTGGATGAATGCAGGTTGAATGCACGTATGCGCATGAAGGAGTGTATGTGTGTGTGTGTGTGTGTGTGTATGTTTGTATGCGAGCACTGAGCAGAGATAGAGTGGTAGAGCAGAGAGGAGAGGTAGACACAGTGAAGGTAAGTGGAGCAGACACCAGCCCTCTGTTCCGTGATTGTGTGAAACTAAAGGAGCTCTCCTCTGTCTGAGAGCACACTGGGGTCTCCTTCAACACCTACGCTCTCTAACACACCTTCTCTCTGTTTACAACATCCATCCTTCATCGCCGCCACCTCTCTCTCTCTCTCCTATTCTCCTTCTCTCTCTCTCTCTCTCTCTCTCTCTCTCTCTCTCTCCTAAACTCCGCATCTCTCTCTCTCTTATTCTCATTCTCTCGCTCTCTCTCCTATTCTCCTTCTCTCTGTCTCCTCTCTTTTTCTTTCTTTCTCTCTTTCTATCTTGCTTTGTCTTTCCTCTCCTTCATCTCCCCCTCTCTCCTATTTTCCTCTTTCTTTGTGTCTTTCTTTCTTTCTCTCAGCCTATCACCTCACTCTGCAAGGTCGTCATGGACGATGTCACTGCGTCATGAGGAGCTCCTCCGGAGCGTGACCACCACAGACTGAGAGAAAAGAGGGAAGAGGGAAGGGGGAAGAGTGTAGCAACCTCTCTCTCAGTCTCTATCACTATCTCTCTGACTTTCACTTCCCTCCAATCTCTATCCCTGTCTCCTTTTTGCTGATGGTTTCTATCTCCTACCTTCTCTCTGTTTCTCCTGTCGGATTGTCTCTATGGACAAATCTCTTTTCAACCTTTTACTCCCCCAATCCCTCCTTTATCTCTTTCCATTTCTCTCCCTCTCTCCTTCCCCCACCCCTCCTAATCTCCCCCTCTCTCCTAATCTCCTAATCTCCTTCTCTCTCTTTATCTCTCTCTCCTAATCTCTTTCTCTCCTAATCTCCTTCTCTCTATCCTAATCTCTTTCTCTCCTAATCTCCTTCTCTCTCTCTTTCTCTCCTAATCTCCTTCTCTCTCTCTCTCCTAATCTCCTCTCTCTCTCTCCTAATCTCCTCCTCTCTCTCTTTCCTAATCTCCTTCTCTCTCTCTCCTAATCTCCTTCTCTCTCTCTATTTCCTTCTCTCTCCTTCTCTCTCTCTCTCTCTCTCTCTCTCTCTCTCTGCATGCTGGGAGTGTTTTGTTCCCTGGGAATTGTATAAGTGAGTGGTTGCCATAGGAGAGAAGGTAGGCTATGAGAATGTTGCTTATGCGTCCACGGATGAATAAAGCGGTGGTGGTTTTTCTTAAAGAAGAGCGTCTTGTGATCGTATGGTTGAGCATGGCGTACTTCTTAAAGGCATGTTTATTCAAGTTACTGCGCTTTTTTTCTCCGTCAACAAGCGTCACGATTTTGAATGTATCGGCGTTTATTCCCAATGAGCTATTGGAGCGCGAATATTTGCGGTTTGGGAAGTTTGCAAGTTCAATTAAGATTGTCCCTTTGGGTTGCCAACACCCGGCCTTGAAACAGGTTATGTCATTTCGGCAACAAGTGGTTATGATTTTGGACTCCCCGGAGCAGACTTTGGAGTTATCGTTTAAAGTCAAGTATGACAACAGACTGTATATGGCTTATGCTAGTACGAGGAGTCGAAGGTGTTTTGAGTGTGGGGATGTTGGCCATAAGCGACATGCTTGCCCGAAAAGAGAGAAGGTAGAGGGAGGGGCTCAGGTGGTCCTCGCAATGCCTGGGCCCACTGATGTAGGGACAGGTGGGCCAACAGCAGTAGAGCAGTCACAAGCACCTGTTGCTGAGGAAGAAATTGTCTGTGTTGTCCGGTGTTGCCATTTGTACCAGAGGGTAATGGTATTCAGCAGAAAGATATTGTTGTAGAAGGTAAGGACGGATCTGGAGAGCCATTTCCTCAGACTGGGGGGAGATACCCAGTACGAGTGATGGGGTACAGGAGGGGGTTCATGTAGAGCTAGTCTCCCATGTAGTGGATGAGATGCCCACTACGAGTAATGGGGTGCAAGTGGGGAGTGTTGAGAGGCATGTGGCAGAGGGGAGTCAAGGGTCTGTGGCCTCAGTTGAGGAGAATATGGATATATGGATATGGACATCTCTCTTGATATGGATATCTCTTGATATGGATATCTCTTGAATTGGATATCTCTCTTGATATGATAGCAGCTGGTGACGACTCAATTTACAATCTAGAGGAGGTAAATGGGTTCCTGGATCAGACTTTTGGGAAAATTGGCAGCTTTTTTTGATGTTGATAAGTTTGTGAGGTCAGCTGTGATGTTACAGAAGCCGGTGGGGTTAGACCAGTTGAGTGAGAAGAAGCTTTTCCGCTGGAGGACATTTGTTACTGCTCTCACGGCAGCAAATACTCCTTCCAGACTCACACTCGCATCTTCAATCCAACATTAAATCATGAATCGGCTTCCTATTTCGCAACAAAGCATCCTTCACTCATGCTGCCAAACATACACTCGTAAAACTGACAATCCTACCGATCCTTGACTTCGGCAATGTCATTTACAAAATAGCATCCAACACTGCTCAGCAAATTGGATGTAGTCTATTACAGTGCCATCCGTTTTGTGCACCAAAGCCCCATATACTACCCACCACTGCGACATGTATGCTCTCATGGGCTGGTCCTCGCTTCATATTCGTTGCCAAACCCACTGGCTCCAGGTCATCTATAAGTCTTTGCCAGGTAAAGCCCTGCCTTATCTCAGCTCACTGGTCACCATAGCAGCACCCACCTGTAGCACATGCTCCAGCAGGTATATTTCACTGGTCACCCCCAAAGCCAACTCCTCCTTTGGCCGCCTTTCCTTCCAGTTCTCTGATGCCAATGACTGGATCTAATTGCAGAAATCACTGAAGCTGGAGTCCTATATCTCCCTCACTAACTTTAAGCATCAGCTGTCAGAGCAGCATACCGATCATTGCACCTGTACATAGCCCACCTGTAAATATCCCACCCAACTACCTCATCCCCATATCGTTTTTTTTCTCCTTTGCATCCCAGTATCTCTACTTGAACATTGATCTTCTGCACATCTATCACTCCAGTGCTTAATTGCTAAAACTGTAATTATTTCGCCACTATGGCCTATTTATTGTCTTACCTTCTTAAGGCTAGGGGGCCGTATTCGGAAGATCGGATGACTGACGTGCCCAAAGTAAACTGCCTGTTACTCATACCCAAAGCTATGATATGCATGTCGTTGGTAGCATTGGATAGAAAACATTCTGAAGTTTCTAAAACTGTTAAAACCTTTTATGGAAGTGGTCCCTCTACAGGGACCGCTCAGCGGAAATTTCAGAGCGCCACCTATAGTACTTTACTTAGTACTCGTTAAATCTCAAACTTTCATTAAAACACACATGCAAGGTACTGAATTAAAGCTACACTCGTTGTGAATCTAGCCACCAAGTCAGATTTGTAAAATGCTTTTCGGCGAAAGCATGAGAAGCTATTATCTGATAGCATGCACCCCCCAAAATACCAGCACGACACGTAAACAACAGATTTTGCGGTAGCCGGCGCTACCCAAAACGTAGAAATAAAATATAAAACATTCATTACCTTGGACGAGCTTCTTTGTTGGCACTCCTATATGTCCCATAAACATCACAATTGGGTCTTTTTCCCGATTAAATCCGTCATTGTATACCCAAAATGTCATTTGCTGAAGGCCAGTCTGATGCTGCAAAAAGTCCATTTACAAGACGCAACGTCACTTTTTAAAATTACAAAAGTCGCCTATAAACTTTTACAAATCACTTCAAACGACATTTCTAAACCAACTTTAGGTATTAATAAACGTTAATGATGTATCAAATTGATCACGGGGCGATCTGTATTCGATAGCAGCAAGTCTGGAAAACATCGTCCATTTTTTCAGTTTCACAACATACTGTGGTGCGCCAGAAGAAGGGAGGGGTCTATTCGTGTTGTAACCAAGGATAAATGATTCTGATATTGATAGCAATGGTGACATCGTGTGGAAGCTGTAGGCGTTTACAGGGGGTTCGGCGTTTACAGGGGGCTCTCGTCTTAAACAATTCATTGAATGGCGGACAAATATTTTGTTTTTGTTTTTGGTAAACAGTTTTACCAGGGATTTTTACTCCTAAACACGTTCTGTTATAGCCACAGACCCGATTTAACCAGTTTTAGAAACTTCAGAGTGTTTTCTATCCACACATACTTATCATATGCATATACTATATTCCTGGCATGAGTAGCAGGACTTTGAAATGTTGCGCGATTTTTAACAAAAAGCTGCGAAAATTCGCATCATCCATAACAGGTTTTAAAATAATGTCTGTGAGTAAAACAGAACTGATTTGGCAGGCAAAAACCAGAGGAGAATCCATCCCGGAATTCTTTTTTTTGTTGAGGTCACAGGCCATTCAAATGCTTGTCTATGGGATATTCAAAGGAATTCCTCCCAGATTGCAGTTCCTATGGCTTCCACTAGATGTCAACAGTCTTTAGAAAGGGTTTCAGGCTTGTTTTTTGAAAAATTAGTTAGTAGTTGTAGCTTTTCAAGGTGGCTCGCATTTGGACTGTAGTCTTGTGGCACACGTGAATGAGGGCGTGCACTTCGTTATTTATCTACGGTATTGAACATACCACATTCCGTCTTAAATTGTATAATTTACTTACATGTTAGGGTACCTGAGGATTGATTAGAAACGTTGTTTGACTTGTTTGGACAAAGTTTATTGGTAACTTTTGGGATTCCTTTGTCTGCATGTTGAACGAGTGGAACGGGTGGATTACTGAATCAAACGCACCAACTAAACTGACTTTTTTTGGGATATAAAGAAGGACTTAATTGAACAAAATTATCATTTGTTGTGTAGCTGGGACCCTTGGGATTGCAAACAGAGGAAGATCTTCAAAGGTAAGTGATTTATTTTATCTCTATTTCAGATTTTTGTGACGCCTCTGCTGGTTTGGAAAATGTTTTTAATGCTGGTTTATGCAGGGCGCTGTCATCAGATAATCGCATGGTATGCTTTCGCCGTAAAGCCTTTTTGAAATCTGAGAAAGCGGTTGGATTAACAAGAAGTTAAGCTTTTAAACGATGTAAGACACTTGTATTTTCTTGAATGTTTAATATTATATATATATATATTTAATATTATATAATATTACGATTTTATATTTTGAATTTCGCATTCTGCAAGTTCACCGGATGTTGTCAAGGTGGGGCCCTAGCATCCCACCTAGCCCAAAGAGGTTTTAACTCCTTAATCTTACTACATTTGCACACACTGTATATAGACTTTTCTATTGTGTTATCGACTGTACGTTTGTTTATCCCATGTGTAACTTTGTGTTGCACTGCTTGTGTCGCACTGCTTTGCACTATCATGGCCAGGTCGCAGTTGTAAATGAGAACTTGTGGGAGTGTTGGCTACCTGGTTAAATAAAGGTGAAATAAAAAAACGTTATAAGAACAGGTGGGAAACGTGGTGAGGTTAAGAGAAAATTAAAACAATGATGAATATTATGCATCAAAGTGTTTTTCTCCCTCTTTGTCTAGTTTCTCTGTTGTTTCTTCTGCTTTTCCTTTCCCTTTTCTATATGGAGGTACTAAGGGGAGGTACTAATTAATCAATATTAATTGCAGAAGGGACAGGAATAAGAGGGCTTGGTATTAGAAGTAATAAAACATCAAAGGCTCATTGTAGTTTTTCTACAGGAGATACATAGTGATGAGGCTAATGAGGTTGACTCGGGTATGTAGTGGGAGGGGCAGCAAATACTCAGTCATGGTACTAATTTCAGTGCTAGGGTGGCCGTTTTGGTTTCCTCAGGCTTAAAATGACTGTGGTATCTACAACAGCGATTGTCAAGGGTCAGGTTCTGTTATGTTTTAATTAAATGTTTTATGTTTATGCTTCCAATGAGGGTACAGAGTGTATTGCTGTATTTGATCAAATAAAGGAAGCCTTAAGACAGTGTTACCAAGATGGGTGTATGGTTTTAGGGGGGAACTGGAACTGTACAGTGGATTTTACTGTTGACTGCACTGCTGAAGAACCTCACCTGCGGTCAGCTACTTGCCTGTCCGGTATATTTACTGAGTTTGTGCTTTCTGATTTGTGGAGAGTAAGGAATGCAAAAGTGAGGCAGTACACATGGTTAAAAGTTAATGAAGGTCGTGTCAGTGCAGCAAGGTTAGACAGGTTGTATGTATCTGACCACTACTGTAGTAGGGTTGGAAGGTTAGACAGGTTGTATGTATCTGACCACTACTGTAGTAGGGTTGGAAGGTTAGACAGGTTGTATGTATCTGACCACTACTGTAGTAAGGTTGGAAGGTTAGACAGGTTGTGTGTATCTGACCACTACGGTGGTAGGGTTGGAAGGTTAGACAGGTTGTATGTATCTGACCACTACTGTAGTAGGGTTGGAAGGTTAGACAGGTTGTATGTATCTGACCACTACTGTAGTAGGGTTGGAAGGTTAGACAGGTTGTATGTATCTGACCACTACTGTGGTATGGTTGGAAGGTTAGACAGGTTGTATGTATCTGACCACTACTGTAGTCGGGTTGGAAGGAGTGACATTACTCCTGTAGGTTTTTCTGATCACCATATTGATACTGTTGCTATTCACTTGTCCTGTCCTCAAATGTCATCACCTTATTGGTATTTTAATGTTAACTTGTTACATGATGTCATGTTTTGTGAAAAGTTTTTGTTGTTTTGGGAAAAATGGAGGGTTACAAATGGGAATTTTGAGTCCTTGAGACAACGGTGGGAGGTTGGGATAGCCCAAATATGATTGTTTTGTCAACAGTATACTGCTCTGTCTTGTATTGAAGTTAAAGAGACTATTGGGGCCCTTGAACAGGACATCAAATCTATTGAATTGAATTTGCTCACTCAGAATGACCCAGGACTAGTCAGGAACGTACAGGACAAGAGACATGAACTGAGGTCATTTCTACATGAAAGAGTGAAGGGTTCCTTGATTAGGTCTGACTTTGCTACCCTCAAGGATATGGAGGGTAGGGCTTTTTTTTAACGTAGGACAGTCGACATTACAAAGCAAACAGATGGTCTGCCTTCGTCTCCCTGATGGGAAGGAAACCACGGATGACAGTGAAATGCGCCAACATGCCGTGGATTTCTACTCCGCCCTCTCTCTATGTGGTGGAGGATTGTGATTCTCTGTGTGCTGAACAGTTATTACATGGACTTCTTCAATTGGGCCCAGAGCAGAGAGTTGCTTTGGACTCTGACATTACTTTGCAGAAGCTGTCCACAGCAGTTATGCAGCTCTCAACAGGCCGAGACCCTGGTATCGATGGTTTACCATCTGAGTTCTTTAAGCTGTTGGGGGGATTTTTATGAAGTGGTGTGTGAATCTTTTCATGAGGTTTCTCTTCCTGTTTCCTGTCAATGTGCTGTGCTTTCATTGTTGCCAAAAAAGGGGGATTATGCTCTTCTAAAAAATTGGCAACCTGTTGCATTGCTGTGTGCAGAATATACCATTTTGTTTAAAAGTCTCTCAAACAGGTTGAGAGAGTATCTGGGACTGTTGGTCCACAAGGACAAGTCTTACTGTGTACCCTGACCACTATTGTTGATAGCTTGTTTCTAATAAGAGATGTTTTAGACATTTGTAAACTCTCTGATGTGAATGTGGGTTTACTTTCTTTGGATAAGGAGAAGACCTTTGACTGTGTGGACCACCAGTACTTGTTCAAAACAATGAAAGCCTTTGGGTTTGGGGATGTTGTTTTGTCTTGGATTAGTTCACTGTATGCTGGGGCCTCATGTATGGTGAAGGTGGGGGGGGGGGTTGAGTTGCCCCATCCCCGTCCAAAGGGGTATCAGGCAGGGATGCCCAATTTCAGGGCAGTTATATTGTCTGGCAATTGAACCAATCTTTTGTTTTTTAAGAGCGAGGCTTACTGGTTTCTCTGTGCCAGGGGCAATGAAGGGTCCCACGATAGCACTGTCTGCGTATGCAGATGACATGACCGTTTTTATTACAGGGGCTGAGGATGTTAAGGTTCTCTCAAACACTCTAAAGGTGTTTGAGGGGGCCTCCTCAGCTAGAGTCAATTGGGAAAAGAGTGAAGCGCTGTGGGCAGGTCAACTTCAGACGGGGTCCGCTCCACGGTTACCAGGGGGGCTTCAGTGGGGCAGAGATGGGATGAAGACTTTTTTTTTTCTTTCTAGGCTCTGATGTCTTTCAGAAAAATAACTGGGAGGGTGTAGTGGAGAAAGTATGTGCCAGACTGTCACGGTGGAAATGGGTGCTACCCCTGCTGTCTTATAGAGGAAGGGTGCTGATTGCCAAAAATCTAGCTACCTCTACCCTGTGGCACAGACTAATGATTTTACAGCCACTGGGGGGTCTGATACAAGAGCTTCAGAGGACCCTTGTCAATTTATTTTGGTCCGGACAACATTGGATTAAAGCTGCAGCCCTGTACCTGCCACTGCATGAGGGTGGGCAAGGTCTGGTGGACATTTCTTCCAGGATCATGGCTTTCCGGCTTCAAGCAGCCCAGAGACTGTTGTACTGTGACGGTTCTAGCCGGGTCAACACAGCTTATACATTGATGAGGACAGCGGGCTGTTTGGGCTTAGAAAAGCATCTTTTCCTCTTAAAGCTAGAGGGGGGTGATTTGTCTGGCTTGATTCTGAGTCTGTTATGCAGGCTTGGAGAGTTTTTGTCAAGGTTGGCACGCCACCAGGGATGTGGCTTTTTGGAGACCCTTTTTTTTACAACACTGTCATCCAGTTCCGTGCTATGGGTTCAGCTAGCCTACACCTGTTAGGTGTGGGGTGTACGGAGCTGGGTCATCTGATGCGGAGTATGAGCAGATTGTTGGAGGAGCTGGGAGAGAGAGCGGGGATCCGTCGTAGCTGAGGTCTGCAATTCCATGCCAGTACTTCATCGGCAGTATGTGACTGACACTTCCAATTCTGATCGATGGATGGAGGGTCTGGATTATGTGTTCCCTGCGCTGAATGTTAGTGCTGCGATGGGGGGCATTCGAGGAGGACGTGGGGATGCTGCCTTCCTTCGATACCCCGGAGATGGGGGAGTTCAAGGCGGTGGGAAAGAAGGCCATGTACAAAATCTGTGTAAAAGTGTCCCGTGTTTCTTCCCTGGAAGGGGTCAAATCGACGAGATGGGAGGGGGGGTGTTGGTCCGGGTGCCTCCCAAAAATGGTGTTGGCGGCCTTTATAAAAACTGCCTATTGAAAAGAGGACAGCTGACCTCCAATGGAGGGTAAATACATGGAGCCATAGCCACCTATAAGCATCTGGTACACCTGGGTCCTACTGTTGGGGAAGGGTGTCCATTCTGTGCTGAGTCTGAAACTCTGGCACATCTGTTCTTATAGTTTCCCAGGTTGGTCGGGATGATTGACCTGATCACTAGCTGGTTTTCAGCTCAGTTTATATTTGGGCTAAAGTACAGGTTTAGTCGAAGAGGTGTAGTTATTTTGCTTAATTCTGTGTCAGGGGCCGGTAAATTAGCAATATGGAAGACACGAAAGAACAGTATTCGGGGACAGGGGTCAGGGGCGGCAGGTAGCCTAGTGGTTAGAGCGTTGGGCCAGTAACCGAAAAGGTTGCTAGTTTGAATCCCCGAGCTGACTAGGTAAAATTATGTTGTTCTGAACAAGGCAGTTAACTCACGCCGACTCAACTCAATAAGAACGTCGCCTCAACTCAATAAGAATTTCTTCTTAACTGACTTGCCTATTTAAATTAAATAAAAAATGTGGTGGGAATGCTGGAGGGGATGTTAGCAGCGAGACTGAGGGTTGAGTTTGCCTATTACAAAATGGTTAACAATATTGATCTGTTTATGACTATATGGGGTATTCAGAGGCTGTTGCGTTTAGTTACTGTGGAGGAAGACTTGGTGTTGTGTTTTTAATTGATGTGTAACCATGGTTTTGTATGAGTGTTTGTCATGGTGTGGGCTCACAGAACCAATAAAGGTTATTTAAAACTCAAACTTTCTCTCTCTCTCTTGCTTCTCTCCCTCTCTATCTTGCTTTCTCACTTTCCTCTCCTCCATCTCCCCGCTCTCCTAATTTCCTCTTTCTTTCTTTCTTTCTTTCTTTCTTTCTTTCTTTCTTTCTTTCTTTCTTTCTTTCTTTCTTTCTTTCTTTCTTTCTTTCTTTCTTTCTTTCTTTCTTTCTTTCTTTCTTTCTTTCTTTCTTTGTCTGTCTGTCTGTCTTTCTTTCTCTCTTTTCCACTCTCTCTCTCTCTCAGCCAATCACCTCACTCTGCCAGGTCGTCATGGAAGATGTCACTGCGTCATGAGGAGCTCCTCCAGAGCGTGACTACCACAGACTGAGAGAAAAGAGGGAAGAGGGGAAGAGTGTAGCAACCTCTCTCTCTGTCTATATCACTATCTCTCTGACTTTCACTTCCCTCCAACCTCTATCCCTGTCTCCTTTTTGCTGATGGTTTCTATCTCCTACCTTCTCTGTTTCTCCTGTCAGATTGTCTCTATGGACAAATCTCTTTTCAACCTTTTACTCCCCCTGTCCCTTCTTCCTCTCTTTCCCTTTCTCTCCCTCTCTCTCTTTCCCTCTCTTCTTCCCCCACCCTCTTCCCCTCTCTCCCTCCCCTCTCTGTCAGACCCTTGCGTGTCTTGCGAGCCCTTATCCCTGTAGCCTGTGATTGGCTGGCTAAGTGGCAGTCAGCTGCGCTCTTGCTTCCTCGTTCCAGGGATTTCTCTCCATTTCATGCTCATCACTCAGGGAGCAAAGGAACTGTCACTAGGGCAACGGGATAAACTAATGAGGAGAAGGGGGAAGGAGAGGAGATCGGGTGACATACGTATGACCTTATAACACTTACCTAGCCTCCAACTCACTCCTGTGGAGGACGCTTTCTCTTCACTCTCTCCTCCTCATTTCTCCCACTCTCTCTCTCTTTATTTCTCTCTTTCTCTCTCTCTCTCTCTCATATTCTCATTATCTCTCTCTCTCTCTTTCTCTCTCTCTCTCTCTCTCCCTCTCTCTCTCTCCTCCTCATTTATCTCACTTTGTCTCTCTTTATCTCTCTCTCATTGTCTATCTCTCCCTTTTCAACACCCTCTATCTTCTATGGTGGTTCACATGTCAACTTGAGGCAGCTCTCAGGGGGCCAGAGGTTGGTAATGTGTGGGAGCTGTGGCTAAACTGCAGAGCATGATCTTCTGTGTTGGATGGGCTCCACCCGGGCCTCGAGGCCCAGTGCTCCTTTTTTGGTTAGGCCACTGGTGACTGCAAAGTCAACCCATAGAGGGAAAGTGACAGGGAGGGAGGGAGAGAGGGAGAGACTGCTAACACAGTCCAATCATAATAATAGCACAGGGAGGGAGGGAGAGAGGGAGAGACTGCTATCACTGTCCAATCATAATAATAGCAGGCTATCGACTGTGATAAGTGATACTGTCCATCCTCTGGCTGAAAACACTATCCTCATGCAGCACGTTCCCAGCCCAGCGACCATCCGGTATCAAGTGTGTTCCTGGAAGCGATCAATTTCAATCATCAATGAGGTTTCAGAAAGGTTCCTCTGCAGCAAACAATGATTAGGGAAACTTTATGGAAGTCAGAGATGGGGGGGGGGGGGGGGGGGGGGGGAGTTAGTCACGTTTTGTTCGCTATTACTGGCTCTTTGGTACTTTCAGGTCTGAGGTAATTTATGGTCCTTGTTGCGGTGTGTGTGCGCACGTGTGTGTGTGCACGTGTTTCATGATATACAGTCCCTGTTATGGTCTGCAACGACATATGTCTAGTTGTCAATGGGAGAGATGGGAGAGTGACACTTTGATGAGCAGAGCGATGCATGGTGATCTATAGAGGTCTGGAGATGGAGGGATAGAAAGACAGACAGATTGAGTGATAGATGGGACTACAGCTTTTACCACATGCAGGGGTGGTGTTTTTGGGTGTGGAGCTGCAGATGTAGCGGTTTTGTCTTGTACACTTGTGTGACTGTAGATCCCTGTGTGTGTGTGTGTGTGTGTGTGTGTGTTTAGGTGTGTGTGTGTGTGTGTGTGTGTGTGTGTTTAGGTGTGTGTGTGTGTGTGTGTGTGTGTGTGTGTGTGTGTGTGTGTGTGTTTAGGTGTGTGTGAGGCCTAAGTTATTCAGTGGTTTGTGGTTGAACAGTGCTGTGCATCTGCTAGGCTGGGGGCTACGGGACATATGTAGGTGTAATGTGTGTGTGTGGGTTTGGACCTCCCACTATAAAGAAAAGTATCTATGATCACTATGACAAGAAGGGGTACTAATGGAAGCTATGGTGAAGCTGACCTGAGGTACTGTAAATGTTTTGGATACTTGACTGAGCTATGAATGACACCTGAGGGGTTGAGTGTGTGAAAGTCTTCATGTTGGATGAAGTATGGCTGTTACAGCTACAAAGGCTGAAGTCTTTCTTACTCCAATGCCGACAGGCTTCTCCACTGCATATACAAAATTATGTGGACATCCCTTCAAAGGAGTGTTGCTGAAAGGTGTATAACATTGAGCAAACAGCCATGCAATCTCCATAGACAAACATTGGCAGTAGAATGGCCTTACTGAAGAGCTCAGTGACTTTCAACGTGACACCGTCATAGGATGCCACCTTTCCAACAAGTCAGTTCGTCAAATGTCTGCCCTGCTAGAGCTGCCCCAGGCAACTGTAAGTGCCGTTATTGTGAAGTGGAAATGTCCAGGAGTAACAACGGCTTAGCCGCGAAGTGGTAGGCCACACAGGCTTACAGAATGGGACCATGTAAAAATCGTCTGTCCTCAGTTGCAACACTCACTACCGAGCTCCAAACCTCTGGAAGCAACGTCAGCACTAACTGTTCGTCAGGAGCTTCATAAAATGGGTTTCCATGGCCGAGCAGCCGCACACAAGCCTAATATCACCATGCGCAATACAAAGCATCGGCTGGAGTGGTGTAAAGTCGCCATTGGACTATGGAGCAGTGGAAACGCGTTCTGTGGAATGATGAATCACACTTCACCATCTGGCAGTCCAACGGACTAATCTGGGTTGCTACCTGCTCCAATGCATAATGCTAACTGTAAAGTTTGGTGGAAGAGGAATAATGGTCTGGGGCTGTTAATCATGGTTCGGGCCCCTTAGTTCCAGTGAAATGAATTATTGATGCTACAGTATACAGTTACCTTTTAGACTATTCTGTGCTTCCAACTTTGTGGCAACAGTTTGGGGAATACTTTTTCCTGGTTTGGCATGACAAAGTGAGGTCCGTACAGAAATGGTTTGTCAAGATCAGTGTTGAACTTAAAAGGCCTGCTCAGAACCCTGACCTCAACCACATTGAACACATTTCAGATGAATTAGAACACCGACTCAGAGCCAGGCCTAATTGCCCAACATTATTCCCCGACCTCACTAGTACTCTTGTGGCTGAATGGAAGCAAATGTTCAAACATCTAGTGGAAAGCTTTCCCAGAAGAGTGGCGACTGTTATAACAGTAAAGAGGGGCCCAACTCCATATTAATGCCCATGATTTTGGAAAGAGATGTTCAACCAGCAGGTGTCCACATACTTTTGATTATGTAGTGTATCTATACAATAGGAGGAGACTGGCATCTTTCCATCTTTCTTCCCTTTCTCGCTCACTCACTCTCTCTTTGTCCTTCTCTCGTTAAATATCTTCATTCTCTTTTCTTCTGATTTCCTTTGATCCCCTTTCTCTTTTTTCTGGCTTTGTAGTTTTATGATTTATTTCTCCCCCCCTCTCTCCACCTCCACTGATATGTTACTTATTGTCTTTCTTCTGTGATTGACAGTTGTGCTAGAGGGGTCACAGTGGATGGCCCTGTTTGTGTGAAATAACATCATAATCCTTTTAAGTTCCCTCATCCAATAACCTATTTCAGAAATTCGGAAACAAACTGGCGAAATCCGTTAGATTTGACCAAAAGCATCAATGTTATGAAAGATAAACATTTAACTTCTGGCCTTTGGGATACAATTCTTTTCTGATGTGCATGTGTGTGTGTGTGTGTGTGTGTGTGTGTGTGTGTGTGTGTGTGTGTGTGTGTGTGCATGCTCACTAACCCAAAAAAAGCTATTGATGAAAGAATTGAGCCACAGGAATAAAGGCTATCATCCCAAAGCTCCCAGGAATACTGCAAGCTTCCAATTTGACCAGACACAAGGAGAATGCAGGGAGCAATATGACCAGAGGACAGAAGTCAAGACAATGTCATCACTATAATCCAAAATAAGATTACCAGGTTACATAATCTTACACACTCACAAACTCTTGACGTAAATGTGCACTCACACATCTACATGTGCCTGGATAGACGGACCAACGGTTAGAGAGATAGACGAGAGGGAGAGTAGATGTTGTATAGCCAGAGGTAGTTGGAATGAGAGAAGGAGAGTAGAACTGTTTATAGGTTCAAACCTAGGATTTATCCACTATGCCGCTACTTCCCAGTGTTAGGATCAGCCATACCCTTATTAATTCGGTATCCAATATGGCGTAGCAGTGAGACGTCTTTTGTCCTCGTCTTGTCGTGTCCCGTGTATATATATTTTATATATTTTTATTCCTGTATCTTTTTATATTTTTTTCTTCTAAAAACTCAACTTCAAAACATTCTCCTGCAACCCGCTTCACCCAATGTGGTGCGGATCTGTTTTTTTTCTGAAGAATTATTCACCTTGAATCCGACATCACCAACAGAAGTTAGCCAGCTCACTAGCTATTAGCTAACGTTAGTATTCAGCTAATCCACGGCTAGCGGTCATCAGCTATCCTTTAGCTCGGAAAGCTCTCGCCAGTTTTGTACAACACGACTCAAACCAGAGCATACCGGACCTGTTTTCTCCCCATATCCCCTGATTCCTAATGCAAGCTCTGGACATTTTCAACTTGATGTTGCAGCTAGCTAGCTGCTATCCGAGTGACTATTGGCTAACGTCGGTCCCGGAGCATGCACCAATTACCCGGAGCTAGTCCATGCTAGGCCCTTTCTCCTGGCTAGCTAAAGAGGCCCATCAGCCACTCTTGGGCTACAATATCTGGACCCCTTCTACTACCGGTACAGGGCCGATCCTTCACGACTGTACTACGACATCCCCGGATTTTTCCCACCGCAAGCTCTGTGCCTTTTCGTCTGGATCATTGCAGCTAGCTAGTGTCTACTCCTGGCTAACGTCTCTGTCCCGAAGAGACCAATTAGCCCGGAGCCAGCCCATGCTAGGCCCATCTTCCGGGTAGCTGAAGAGTTCCATCAACCACTCCTCGGCTACAATCATCTATCCGGACCCGTTTTACTGCTGGTGCGGAGCCCCACCGGGCCTTCACGACTGGACTACCGACGTTATCTGCCCGAGGGGGTTATTCAACTGGCCCCTCCATCGCGACGTAACCTGAACGCCCATCTGCTCTCTGCGGCCCGCTAATCGTTAGCTGTCTAGAGCATATCGGCTGCTAGCTGAATAGGTCCATCAGACAATTTTCTTGGGCCACTGTAACTATAACTATTTTGCCAATTGGATTGGTCCCCTCTACCACACGGAACCCCACTAATCTACCGACAGAAACACACGAGGAAGCTATAAACAGTCCTAAACGATATCATAACCGCCATCAATAAGAAACAATACTGTGCAGCCATATTCATTGACCTGGCTAAGGCTTTCGACTATGTCAATCACCACATCCTTATCGGCAGACTCAACAGCCTTGGCTTCTCAAATGCTTGCCTCACCTGGTTCACCAACTACTTCTCAAATAGAGTTCAGTGTGTCTCTGGCAGTCTCTATGGGGGTGCCACAGGGTTCAATTATTGGGCCTACTCTGTTCTCTGTACACACCAATGATGTCGCTCTTGCTGCTGGTGAGTCTCTGATCCCCCTCTACGCAAACAAACCATTCTGTATACTTCTAGCCCTTCTCTGAACACTGTGTTAACTACCCTCCAGACAAGCTTCAATGCCATACAACTCTCCTTCCGTGGCCTCCAACTGCTCTTAATTAGTAAAAGTAAAACTAAATGCATGCTCTTCAACCATTCGCTGCCCGCACCTGCCTGCCCACCCAGCATCACTACTCTGGATGGTTCTGACTTAGAATATGTGGACTACTGCATATACCTAGGTGTCTGGTTAGACTGTAAACTCTCCTTCCAGACTCACATCAGATATCTCCAATCCAAAATTAAATCTAGAATTGTCTTCCTATTTTGCAACAAAGCATCCTTCACTCATGCTGCCAAACATACCCTCGTAAAACTGACCATCCTACCGATCCTCGACTTCGGCGATGTCATTTACAAGATAGCCAACACTCCAACACTCTGCTCAGCAAATTGGATGTAGTCTGTCACAGTGCCATCCATTTTGTCGCCAAAGCCCCATATACTACCAACCACTGCGACCTGTAAGCTCTCATTGGCTGGCCCTCGCTTCATACTCGTCACCAAACCCACTGGCTCCAGGTCATCTACAAGACTCTGCTAGGTAAAGCCACACCTTATCTCAACCATAGCATCACCCACCTGTAGCACGCGCTCCACCAGGTATATCTCACTGGTCACCCCCCAAAGCCAATTCCCCCTTTGGCCACCTCTCCTTCCAGTTCTCTGCTGCCAATGACTGGAACGAACTACAAAAATCACTGAAACAGGAGACACTAGCTTTAACCACCAGCTTTCAGAGCAGCTCACAGATCACTGCAACTGTACATAGCCCACCTGCAAATAGCCAAACAACTACCTCAACCCCATACTGTATTTATTTATTTATCTTGCTCTTTTGCACCCCAGTATTTCTTCTTTGCACATTCATCTACTGCACATCAAATCAAATCAAATTTATTTATATAGCCCTTCGTACATCAGCTGATATCTCAAAGTGCTGTACAGAAACCCAGCCTAAAACCCCAAACAGCAAGCAATGCAGGTGTAGAAGCACGGTGGCTAGGAAAAACTCCCTAGAAAGGCCAAAACCTAGGAAGAAACCTAGAGAGGAACCAGGCTATGTGGGGTGGCCAGTCCTCTTCTGGCTGTGCCGGGTGGAGATTATAACAGAACATGGCCAAGATGTTCAAATGTTCATAAATGACCAGCATGGTCGAATAATGATAAGGCAGAACAGTTGAAACTGGAGCAGCAGCACGGCCAGGTGGACTGGGGACAGCAAGGAGTCATCATGTCAGGTAGTCTTGGGGCATGGTCCTAGGGCTCAGGTCAGTTGAAACTGGAGCAGCAGCACTGCCAGGTGGACTGGGGACAGCAAGGAGTCATCATGTCAGGTAGTCCTGGGGCATGGTCCTCCGAGAGAGAGAAAGAAAGAGAGAAGGAGAGGATTAGAGAACGCACACTTAGATTCACACAGGACACCGAATAGGACAGGAAAAGTACTCCAGATATAACAAACTGACCCTAGCCCCCCGACACATAAACTACTGCAGCATAAATACTGGAGGCTGAGACAGGAGGGGTCAGGAGACACTGTGGCCCCATCCGAGGACACCCCCGGACAGGGCCAAACAGGAAGGATATAACCCCACCCACTTTGCCAAAGCACAGCCCCCACACCACTAGAGGGACATCTTCAACCACCAACTTACCATCCTGAGACAAGGCTGAGTATAGCCCACAAAGACCTCCGCCACGGCACAACCCAAGGGGGGGGGGGGGGGCGCCAACCCAGACAGGATGACCACATCAGTGAATCAACCCACTCAGGTGACGCACCCCCTTCAGGGATGGCATGAGAGAGCCCCAGTAAGCCAGTGACTCAGCCCCTGTAATAGGGTTAGAGGCAAAGAATCCCAGTGGAAAGAGGGGAACCGGTCAGGCAGAGACAGCAAGGGCGGTTCGTTGCTCCAGAACCTTTCCGTTCACCCTCCCACTCCTGGGCCAGACTACATTCGATCATATGACCCACTGAGGAGATGAGTCTTCAGTAAAGACTTAAAGGTTGAGACCAAGTTTGCGTCTCTGACATGGGTAGGCAGACCGTTCCATAAAAATGGAGCTCTATAGGAGAAAGGCCTGCCTCCAGTTGTTTGCTTAGAAATTCTAGTGACAATTAGGAGGCCTGCGTCTTGTGACCGTAGCGTACGTGTAGGTATGTACGTTAGGACCAAATCAGAGAGATAGGTAGGAGCAAGCCCATGTAATGCTTTGTAGGTTCTACCATCTACTAGGTTCACATCTACCATTCCAGTGTTTAATTGCTATATTGTATTTACTTACCTCATTTGCACACATTTTATATAGACTTGTTTTTCTACTATATTATTGATTGTATGTCTGTTTACTCCATGTGTAACTCTGTGTTGTTGTATGTGTCGAACTGCTTTGCTTTATCTTGGCCAGGTCGCACTTGTAAATGAGAACTTGTTCTCAACTTGCCTACCTGGTTAAATAAAGGTGAAATAAAAATAAATAAATAAAAATGGCTGTGTGTGTGTTCTGTTTGTCTCCCTCACACACAACCCCATACAAGTGCACACACACACAAACACATACAAGTAACCACACAAACACATACACACACACAAACACATGCACACAGATGCGCAAATACCAGCCAGGTCACTCAAGATCCACTGGGAAATTCGACGTCTGTCCAGGTGAGCAGGACATTGGGAGACAACTTCAAAACCAGCCACTAGGGACAAAGCTGTTATAGTGCTTAGCAAAAGTATTCACCCCCTTTGACGTTTTTCCTATTTTGTAGCATTACAACCTGTAATTTAAACATATTTTTATTTGGATTTCATGTAATGGACATACACAAAATAGTTCAAATTGGTGGTGAAAAGAAAAAAAAACATTTTTCACAAAATTCAATAAAATAAATAACGGAAAAGTGTTGCGTGCACATGTATTTACCCCCTTTGCTATGAAGCCCCTAAATAAGATCTGGTGCAACCAATTACCTTCAGAAGTCACATAATTAAATAAAGTCCAACTGTGTGCAATCTAAGTGTCACATGTTCTGTCATTTGATCTCAGTATACCTGTTCTGAAAGGCCCAGAGTCTGCAACACCACTAAGCAAGGGGCACCACCTAGCAAGCAGCACCATGAAGACCAAGGAGCTCTCCAAACAGGTCAGGGACAAAGTTGTGGAGAAGTACAGATCAGGGTTGGGTTTTTAAAAATATCTGAAACTTTGAACATCCCACGGAGCACCATTAAATCCATTATTACAAAAATAGAAAGAATATGGCACCAAAACTAACCTGCCAAGAGAGGGCCGCCCACCAAAACTCACGGATCAGGCAAGGAGGGCATTAATCAGAGAGACCAAAGATAACCCTGAAGGAGCTGCAAAGCTCCACAGCGAGATTGGAGTATCTGTCTATACACTCCACAGAGCTGGGCTTTACGGAAGACTGGCCAGATAAAAGTAATCGCTTAAAGAAAAAAATAAGCAAATACGTTTGGTGTTCGCCAAAAGGCATGTGGGAGGCTCCCCAAACATATGGAAGAAAGTACTCTGGTCAGATGAGACTAAATTTGAACTTTTTGGCCATCAAGGAAAACGCAATGTCTGGCACAAACCCAACACCTCTCATCACCCCGAGAACACTATCCCCACAGTGAAGCATGGTGGTGGCAGCATCATGCTGTGGGGGTGTTTTTCGGGGGGAGGGGAGGTATGCTCGCTCAAGTTTTCTGTTTTTTTGTCTTATTTCTTGTCTGTTTCACAATAAAAAATATTTTCCATCTTCAAAATGGTAGGCATGTTGTGTGATCACATGATACAAACCCCCTGGGGGCTGTGCTTTGGCAAAGTGGGAGGGGTTATATCTTGTCACAGTGTCCCCCGACACACCCCTGTCTCAGTCTCCAGTTTCTATGCTGCAATTGTCTATGTGCCGGTGGCTAGGGTCAGTCTGTTATATCTGGTGTAATTCTCCTGATTTTCCTTCCTGTGTGAATTTAAGTATGCTCCCTCGAATTCTCTCTTTCTCCCTCTCTCCCTCCCCTCCCAGAGGACCTGAGCCCTAGGATCAATCCTCAGGACTACCTGGCCTGATGACTCCTGGCTGTCCTCAGTCCACCTGGTCGTGCTGCTCCAGTTTCAACTGTTCTAGCTGCTGCTAGGGAACCATGAACTGTCCACTGGACGTGCTACCTTGTCCCGGACCTGCTGTATTCGACTCTCTGGCTCTCTCTCGACCTCTGAAAGCTTAGCTATGAAAAGCCAACTGACATTTACTCCTGGGGTACTGACCTGTTGCACCCTCCACAACCACTGTGATTATTATTTGACCCTGCTAGTCGTCTATGAATGTTTGAACATCTTGAAGATGCTTAAGAGGCAGAAGAGGACTGGCTACCCCTCAGAGCCTGGTTCCTCTCTAGGTTTCTTCCTAGGTTTCTGCTGTTTGAGGGAGTTTTTCCAAGCCACTGCGCTTCTACATCTGTTTGAGGTTTTAGGCTGGGTTTCTGTATAGCACTTTGTGACATCTGCTGATGTAAAAAGGGCTTTACAAATACATTTGATTGATTGATTGAACTTAACCATTGGGAATAATTACCCAAACTTAACCTTTAAAAATTGACATTTCTGAATTCTGCAGTGAGACTGTGAGAGATTGTTGGTCACACACACACACACACCAACCTTCCACTCCTTTGTCTATTTCCTCTCTCTCTCTATTTCCTCATACACTGAGTATATCAGTATATGAGGCTTTATTTTTTGGACACACACACACACACACACACACACACACACACACACACACACACACACACACACACACACACACACACACACACACACACACACACACACACACACACACACAGCATCCCTTGAGAAGAGAAAGGACCTGGGTGGCTTTCGGTAGCGTGTCAGTTTGTGTCACAGTGAAATAGTGGTCCGGCAAGCAGAAGGCTGTTAAAGTGTCAACAGAATGATGTGGCTGAGGGGGTCATTGTCAGGGTAACCAGGGGTGATATAGGGCCATGAGTTAGGACCTGTGGTTAAGATGCAGGACCAGGAAGTGGGAAAAAAACAGTGTTCATCATCTAATGCAATGAGTGGCAATAAACAGTATCATGCAGGTCAAAATAACTGGCTGCACCTGTACACATATCTAACATCACTTATTTCTTTAGATAGCAGGACATTCATCAGCCATCTCTAGATGGTCGGAGTCTATAATCATCACCTCAATGGTGCTAGAGAATGTTGTATTACAGTCATAATTAAACTGTCCAAAACTACAATGTGATCACACATAGCTGTTTTCTCAACCCACTCATACATCTGTTTCATGTCAGCTCCTTGTTTTTTTGGATCTATCTGTTGAGAGATTGAGTGTTCGCTCGGGTCCTTGGGGAAGAGGGGCGAGATTTCAAACGAGTCACCGCACAGTGGGGTGCCAACACACACCCCAACAAAACGGCTAAAAATAAAAGTGTGATGCTTCACTGCAACTTAGTCTAGCTCTAATTGGGTGGCTGGTTTTAGGTGAGTGTGTGTGAGTATGATTGTGTGTGTCTCTCCCTTTTCACTCTCCTTTCTTCACTCTCCTCTCTCTCCCTTTTCACTCTTCTTTCTTCACCCTCCTCTCTCTCCCTTTTCACTCTCCTTTCTTCACCCTCCTCTCTCTCCCTTTTCACTCTCCTTTCTTCACTATCCCTCCTCATTCATTGATTGTCAATAAGTGATTTACACCTATCATGTCAGGTTTTACACACAACCTCCCTCCTCTGATCGACCCCCCCCCCCCCCCCCCCCCTCCCCCTCCCCCTTGCTCTTTCCCCCACTCAGGCTTTTTATTCCTCCGTTTTCAGCCCCTTATCATGCACTGCAGCATATCCAGGATCCCTTATAGATCAAACAGGACACTCAGACAGAACGTGACTGACCTATTATGACCTAGCAGTAGCCTTCAGGAGCGTGTCTCAATAGAATGTCTCTCTCTCTCCTTTTCTTCTCTCCTTCATCTGGACATAGAAATACAGAAAGACAAGAATAGAATAGGTGAGAAACTCTTATCAGTTTGAACAAATGTTGAGAGACAAGTAGAGAAACCCATTTCCACCTCATTTATGTCATCAGCCGGCATCAGTGACAGGTCACTATCTATCCCCCACTCCGTACCAAGGTCAGTCCTCCTCCTCGGGACGACCTTCCAGCTCCCACCTGCACGGCCCAGAATACCAACTCTGACACAGACTGCTATACCAGCTCTAAAAGGGCAGGAATACCAATAAATCAGTCTAAACTCCCATCCCCTCTCCGCCTTTACAGATCAGACGGTGAGCCCTCTGACCGCCATGTTTAATTTGTTTCCCAGGTGTTTCCTTTAGCTGTGGATGGAGCAAGATGTGGGGGCTCGTGCTAGTCAGGTATTATGAGAGGAAAGGGCTGACTGGTTAGCGATGGGAGCTAGTATTGGTCAGCAGTAATGGTCAGCTATAGGGGCTTGGACTAAAACTACTAACTGGTAGTTTTAAAATCTAGTAGTGGTTGGACAATGCAAACACCATACAGTGCATTCCTATTTTCATATCATGCAAGGAAGCATAGGGTGGCACAAAATGGGAGTATATTGGCCAACACTGTACGATATGGAAGTATCTTCAACTGGAAATCAGTTGGGAATCAAAACCACAAAGGTATTACCATATCAAGTGCGTTGAGGAAACCTGACCACTTTTGGGAGGGATGCGTGTGTAGAAACATTGTGTCTGTGTATTTGAAAGAGAAACAGTGGTAATGGGGGGCGGAGCTTTGCATTCATAGAGCTGACGGACGCAGATGCACTGAGGGTGATGGTCACAGATGTCTTGCGAGGCTGTATCTGGCACAGCTTGGCAGATATTGCGTCAGTCCAGGAGTGGCCACATACAAACATCTGGAGCCTGATGAAAGCGAATCATTGCGTCTCACACACACACAGACACACATGCATGCACACATGCATGCACACAGACACACACGCAGGCACACACAAACACATACACACACACACACACACATACTCACTGACCCTGTAAACAATGCCGGTAATCACAGGAGGGAGCTGGGGGCATATCAGCCATTACCATTGAAACTGGGAAAAGCAGACATTAGAAAAAGTATGTTGCGAAATTAGGTTCTATATACGTGTACAATGAAATGATTGACAGCTACTATAGAAATGGTAATAAAGTCACAAACAATGCTGTCTGCCACAGCTGGGTACTTTAATGTCAACCTAAACATGTGTGTGTATCTGTATCTATAGGGGACGGGCTGTTATGGAACTCCATGATTCTTAACGAACTTATACTCTAGCTAACTCTGACAATGTCAGCTCCAACTACCATTTCGCTCATTTGTCTATCTTTAGCTGCCAAAGGTGGGTTGTGAAACGCAGGTTGTAAATTGTGCCAAAGCGAGGTGTTTTTCTCGCCTCCACATGCATGGGTGTGTGCACGTGTGCGTGTGTATGTGAAATATCTCTCTGACACAAAGACACACACACATTGGATGTTGATTATGGCAGCCCCCCCCACACCTCGCATTCAGTTGTACAACTGACCTTTCTCTTTCCCGTTACATTGTACTTTGCTGAGCATAAAAAGAGATGACGACAAGAAAGAGAGAGAGAGAGAGGGAGAGAGAGAGAGAGAGAGACAGAGAGAGAGAGAGACAGAGGTGGAGAGAAGTGCATAGCGGGGCCAGTTAGTGTCAGCCTGGAAATTGACACTGACGCACGCACAAACGCTTGCACGCACACACACACACACACACAAACACAAGCTAACAAGCAAATAAGCACACACTAACACACACACACATATACACACATATACAAACAAACACAGGATCAGTGTGTGTTTTTCCACATCCCGTCTTCTCCTGCGTACTGAGGTCTTTGTTGTTCTTGACAGATGGTGATAATCAGTATTGTCTGTGGGAGACAGAGGTCAGACCATTTATTACCCATACAACACACGTCAACAACGCCCAAACACCAAACCTTACCCTGTGTGCGTGAGAGAGAGAGAGAGAGAGAGAGAGAGAGAGAGAGAGAGAGAGAGAGAGAGAGAGAGAGAGAGAGAGAGTGGGAAATGATTGGTATATTAAAGAAAGAGAAGTCGTGTTCACACCTTGTCTGTTGAGCGTGTGTCCTGTGGGTAGCACTTCAGTTTAAGAAACGTTTGAATGGAACATAGGCCTGCAGGCAGTTGGTTTTCATTTAGGCAACACAAAATGTGCTATCTAGTTCCCTAAAATGGAATCACATGTCACTACTTGTGTCATCGTTTTTGTCAGAGAACTGTGTATGTATTCCCAAAGTAAATGTTTAAATTAATGTCACATTTCCGGTGTATGCTTATGTAATATCCACAGGCTTTGATGCAATAACACCAGTATTCATCTCAGTGTCACAGATCCAATGAATAAAAAAATGCACTGTGTGTGTTTGTGCGTGAGCACATGCAGGTTCGTGTATATGCGTGTGTATGCTTGTGTATTAGCATGGAGCTCTTTGACAGGCGAATGGACACTGTGACGTTTGTCTGAGAAATGAGGTGCGGTGTGCTTGTTGTATTTACTCACCCCCTCGTGTATTTGTGTGTGTATTTGTGCGTGTATTTGTGTGTGTATTTGTGTTTGTATTTGTGTGTGTATTTGTGCATGTATTTGTGCGTCTATTTGTGTGTGTATTTGTGTGTGTATTTGTGCATGTATTTGTGTGTGTATTTGTGTGTGTATTTGTGTGTGTATTTGTGTGTGTATTTGTGTGTGTATTTGTGCGTGTATTTGTGTGTGTATTTGTGCGTGTATTTGTGCGTGTATTTGTGTGTGTATTTGTGTGTGTATTTGTGCGTGTATTTGTGTTTGTATTTGTGTGTGTATTTGTGTGTGTATTTGTGTGTGTATTTGTGCGTGTATTTGTGTGTGTATTTGTGCGTGTATTTGTGCGTGTATTTGTGCGTGTATTTGTGCGTGTATTTGTGCGTGTATTTGTGCGTGTATTTGTGTGTGTATTTGTGTGTGTATTTGTGCGTGTATTTGTGCGTGTATTTGTGTGTGTATTTGTGCATGTATTTGTGTGTGTATTTGTGCATGTATTTGTGCATGTATTTGTGTGTGTATTTGTGTGTGTATTTGTGCGTGTATTTGTGCGTGTATTTGTGCGTGTATTTGTGCGTGTATTTGTGCGTGTATTTGTGTGTGTATTTGTGCGTGTATTTGTGCGTGTATTTGTGTGTGTATTTGTGTGTGTATTTGTGCGTGTATTTGTGCGTGTATTTGTGTGTGTATTTGTGTGTGTATTTGTGCGTGTATTTGTGCGTGTATTTGTGCGTGTATTTGTGCGTGTATTTGTGCGTGTATTTGTGCGTGTATTTGTGCGTGTATTTGTGTGTGTATTTGTGCGTGTATTTGTGTGTGTATTTGTGTGTGTATTTGTGTGTGTATTTGTGCGTGTATTTGTGTGTGTATTTGTGTGTGTATTTGTGCATGTATTTGTGTGTGTATTTGTGCATGTATTTGTGCGTGTATTTGTGTGTGTATTTGTGTGTGTATTTGTGCGTGTATTTGTGCGTGTATTTGTGCGTGTATTTGTGCGTGTATTTGTGCGTGTATTTGTGTGTGTATTTGTGTGTGTATTAGTGTGTGTATTTGTGTGTGTATTTGTGCATGTATTTGTGCGTGTATTTGTGTGTGTATTTGTGTGTGTATTTGTGTGTGTATTTGTGTGTGTATTTGTGCGTGTATTTGTGCGTGTATTTGTGTGTGTATTTGTGCGTGTATTTGTGCGTGTATTTGTGCGTGTATTTGTGTGTGTATTTGTGCGTGTATTTGTGTGTGTATTTGTGTGTGTATTTGTGCATTTATTTGTGTGTGTATTTGTGTGTGTATTTGTGTGTGTATTTGTGTGTGTATTTGTGTGTGTATTTGAATGTTCAAAAAAGGTGATAGAAGCATGTATTAAGAGAAGATGAAAGAGCGATCCATCATGTGAAGACGTGTAAACAGTCTGAGGCTGCTGCTTTCCATCCAGAGACAATGGCTCGTAAAAGTGATGAATGTTCTAACAACACTCTGCCCTCCGACCTGCAAAAGACATTCTGCATCTTCTTGAGTCTCTCTGGAGAGCATGTGCTAATGAAACCTCAGAAAACTCCCATAGAGTTCCTGCAGTAGACTTATCAAACAGCATAGTTGATCTAGTGTTGGATATTTTTCAGGGTTGGGGGTTGGTTGTGGTCAAGGTTAGGGTTAGAGACTCTAACCCAGAAGCTTTTAAGAAATCCCGCTATGCCCTCTGACAAACCATCAAACAGGCGAAGCGTCAATACAGGACTAAGATTGAATCGTATGACACCGGCACCAACGCTCGTCAGATGTGGCAGGGCTTGCAAACTATTACAGACGACAAAGGGAAGCACAGCCGCGAGCTGCCCAGTGACACGAGCCTACCAGACGAGCTAAACACTTTTCCTCTTAACTTCTTAAAGCATAGTTGGTTAAGAGCTTGTAAGTAAGCATTTCACTGTAAGGTTTACACCTGTTGTTTTCGGCGCATGTGAAAAATACTATTTTATTTAATTTGACAATAAAAAGACAGTGGCAGAATGAATTCAACCACACGTTTGTTTCATCACAACTAGTTCTGAACTTCTTCTGTCCGGTGAAGTCCACAAAACATATTGTATGTAACAAACAGTTACATGACCTACAGCATGGTCAAACAAGTTCATCTTTCCAACATTTTTGGACAACTAAACAACTATTGATTTAGAACCACAGAGAGTTACTGCATGTCGCAAAGAAAACAGGAGCTGCCTTTCACGATTCCAGCAACATTTCAACTTCAACATCATCTAATCACCTATGCTCAATCTAATACAGTGACAACTAAAATATACCAAAAGCTATTTATTCCAATCAACGTAAGCGACACATTGATGTGGCTGTCCATGGTAGCCTACTGATTTCTCTGTGTGTGTGTAGTAGTAGAAAAACATGTGGACTCTCCCTACTTGCAGAGAAACGGAAATGGAATCATCCACTTTCATGTTGCCTAAACGGTCTATAACTCTGTCATGCAGTACACACTTTTCGTTTTTGTTGTCCTAGGCTACCTGGCTAAAATGCTTGCTCGCTAGCCTAACTTCCTTTCATGGGGAACAATGCGCCAGGCCAGCTAGTTAATATTAGACTACTGCATCTACGTAGCTACATGTTGAACTTTCATCCTCTCAGGAGAGAGGATAGCTGCTTTTCCATCACTCTGCGGTCCAACTCGTCCCAAACCATCTCAATTGGGTTGAGGTTGGTGATTGTGGAGGCCAGGTCATCTGATGCAGCACTCCATCACTCTCCTTCTTGGTCAAATATCCCTTACACCTCCTAGAGATGTGTAGTGTCATTATCCTGTTGAATAACAAATGATTGTCCCACTAAGTGCAAACCAGATGGGATGGCGTATCGCTGCAGAATGCTGTGGCAGCCATTCTGGTTAAGTGTGCCTTGAATTCTAAATAGATCACTGACAGTGTCACCAGCAAAGCACCATCACACCACCTTCTCCATGCTTCACGGTGGGAACCTCACATGATCATCCATTCACCTACTTTGCGTCTCAAGAAGACATGGCGGTTGGATCCAAAAATCTCAAATTTGGACAGATTTCCACCGGTCTAATGTCCATTGCTCGTGTTTCTTGGCCCAAGCAAGTCTCTTCTTATTATTGGTGTCCTTTAGTAGTAGTTTCTTTGCAGCAATTTGACCATGAAGGCCTGATTCACACAGTCTCCTCTGAACAGTTGATGTTGATCGGTGTCTGTTAATTGATCTCTGTGAAGCATTTATTTGGGCTACAATTTCTGAGGCTGGTAACTCTAATGAACTTATCCTCTGCAGCAGCGGTAACTCTGGGTCTTCCTTTCCTGTGGCGGTCCTCATGACAGCCAGTTTCATCATAGTGCTTGATGGTTTTTGCAACTGCACTTCAAAAAACGTTCAAAGTTTGTAATGATGGACTGTCGTTTCTCTTTGTTTATTTGAGCTGTTCTTGCCATAACATAGACATGGCCATTTACCAAATAGGGCTATCTTCTGTATACCACCCCTACCTTGTCACAACTCAACTGATTGGCTCAAATGCATAAAGAAGGAAACAATTTCCACAAACAAGGCACACCTGTTAATTTAAACGCATTCCAGGTAACTACCTCCTAAAGCTGGTTTAGAGAATGCAAAGCTGTCATCAAGGCAAAGGGTGGCTCCTTTGAAGTGTTTAAACTTTTTTGGTTACAACATGATTCCATATGTGTTATTTCATTCAATGTAGAAAATAGTACAAATAAAGAAAAACCCTTGAATGGGTAGGTGTGTCCAAACTTGTGACTGCTACTGTATAATATTAACATACCCACCTACATATGATACTAAGACCCTGCATATCTCTCTGTTCTCCTCCCTTCATTGATGTTCCGGGTCATTCTATGTACCATGTATTCCATCTCTCTCTACTTAAATAGCCTTTCCATCTCTTTCATTGTGGGTATAGTCTTTTCTCCTGTCATGATTGCATCAGGGTGTAATAACCCCAACTCAAGCGCTCATTTCCCCTCAACCCCCTTACACTTCTGGAGCACTTTAGTTTACAGTGCTGAAATAACAGGGTAAAGCACGGAAAGTAAAAGGAAACAACAGGGAAATTTGAGGGCAACAACCAGGTAAGAATGTGGTAATAACCCGTTAGTAGTTAGTATGTAGCTGCTAAATACTTATATGAAGTGAAAAACTATCAATAACAGGGGCTAATAAGCAACATTTAACTAGTAAGTATTTAAGGCCATTTCAAGTCTTTTTTTGCAGCACCGTCTACACTTATTAAGAATATACTTGGAACTTTCGTAGAAAGTCTGTTTATTTACACATACTTATACTGTATGTGCGCCAACCTTAAAACTTACCTTTGGGTCTTTGCTTCTAGCTGGGTCATTGCTTGTAGCTGGGTCTTTACTTGTAGCTGTGTTTTCGCTTGTAGCTGTGTCTTCGCTTGTAGCTGTGTCTTCGCTTGTAGCTGTGTCTTCACTTGTAGCTGTGTCTTCACTTGTAGCTGTGTCTTCACTTGTAGCTGTGTCTTCACTTGTAGCTGTGTCTTCACTTGTAGCTGTGTCTTCACTTGTAGCTGTGTCTTCGCTTGTAGCTGGGTCTTCACTTGTAGCTTGGTCTTCACTTGTAGCTTGGTCTTCGCTTGTAGCTGGGTCTTCACTTGTAGCTGTGTCTTCACTTGTAGCTGTGTCTTCGCTTGTAGCTGGGTCTTCACTTGTAGCTTGGTTTTCGCTTGTAGCTTGGTCTTCGCTTGTAGCTTGGTTTTCGCTTGTAGCTTGGTCTTCGCTTGTAGCTTGTTCCTCGCTTGTAGCTAAGTCATCGCTGTCTTGTTTATGTTTTGTTATCCGTCTTGTTTCCCTGTTGTTTCCTATTACGGTCATTACCCAGTTATTTCACCACTGTACTTACTCAATTATTATGTAACTTACAATTCTTTCCTTTACAGTTTCACCATAGTTTCAAGACCTGCCACTGTATTATCAATCAAAGATTTGTTCCCGTTACCATGCAAATTACTATTAGATTCCCCATAGTTTCTGTTTACCTTACTGTTCATTTCTTTATAACTTTACTGTTTTGTATACTTGATTTAATTTCATGCTATTTCTACCCAGACAGATTAACAGAATCACAAGAAATTAAACTACTATGTTCATTAATGTAACTTAGTTTATTGTTAGTGTAGCCGGTCGGGGCCTATGTGTGAATGAGCTGGCTACTGCACTCTAGCTTCAGTTCTGCGTTGTGTTGCAGTGCATGTACATCGACTGGACATGGGATACACTGCTGTTGGTTCCGGTATTATAATTCTGGATGAGAATAACTGCAGTGAATAAATGCAGTAAAAATCAATTACATCAAATCCATTTTTATTGGTCACATACAGTGGTGGGAACAAATATTTGATACACTGCCGATTTTGCAGGTTTTCCTATTTACAAAGCATGTCGAGGTCTGTGAGAGTGTGAGAGACGGAATCTAAAACAAAAATACAGAAAATCACATTGTATGATTTTTAAGTAATTAATTTGCATTTTATTGCATGACATAAGTATTTGATCACCTACCAACCAGTAAGAATTCCGTCTCTCACAGACCTGTTAGTTTTTCTTTAAGAAGCCCTCCTGTTCTCCACTCATTACCTGTATTAACTGCACCTGTTTGAACTCGTTACCTGTATAAAGGACACCTGTCCACACACTCAATCAAACAGACTCCAACCTCTCCACAATGGCCAAGACCAGGGAGCTGTGTAAGAACATCGGGGATAAAATTGTAGACCTGCACAAGGCTGAGATGGGGGGGGTGCAGTTGCCGTACCGGGCTGTGATACAGCCCGACAGGATGCTCTCGATTGTGCATCTGTAAAAGTTTGTCGGGTTTTTGGGTGACAATACCAATTTCTTCAGCCTCTTGAGGCGCTGTTGTGCCTTCTTCACCACACTGTCTGTGTGAGTGGACCATTTCAGTTTGTCTGTGATGTGTACGCCGAGGAACTTACCGTTGAGTGAGAGGTTGTTTTCCTGACAGCACACTCCAAGTGCCCTCACCTCCTCCCTGTGTTTGTCTCGTCATTGTTGGTAGTCAAGCCCACTACTGTTGTGTCGTCTGCAAACTTGATGATTGAGTTGGAGGCGTGTATGGCCACGCAGTCGTGGGTGAACAGGGAGTACAGGAGGGGGCTGAGCATGCACCCTTGTGGGGCCCCAGTGTTGAGGGTCTGTGCAGTGGAGATGTTGTTTCCTACTTTCCCAACCTGGGGGCAGCCCGTCAGAAGGTCCAGGAACCAATTGCACAGGTTGAGACCCAGGGCCTCCAGCTTGATGATGAGCTTAGAGGGTGCTATGGTGTTGAATGCTGAGCTATAGTCAATGAACAGCATTCTTACATAGGTATTCCTTTTTCCGAGATGGGTTAGGGCAGTGTGCAGTGTGATGGCGATTGCATCATCTGTGGACCTGTTGGGGCGGTATGGAAACTGAAGTGGGTCTAGGGTGGCCGGTAAGCTGTAGGTGATCTGATCCTTGACTAGTCTCTCAAAGCATTTCATCATGACAGAAGTGAGTGCTACGGGGCAGTAGTCATTTAGTTCAGTTATCTTTACCTTCTTGAGTACAGGAACAATGGTAGCCATATTGAAGCATGTGGGGACAACAGTCTGGGATAGATAGCGATTGAATATGTCCATAAACACACCAGCCAGCTGGTCTGCACATGCTTTGAGGATGCGGCTAGGGATGCCGTCTGGGCCAGCAGCCTTGCGAGGGTTAACATGTTTAAACGTTTTACTCACGTCACACGTTTAATAGTTTTATTTACATCGGCCATGGAGAAGGCGCGGGAGGATGCAGTCCTTGTTAGAGGGCTGTGACGGTGCCACTGTATTATCCTCAAAGCGGGGCAAAGAAGGTGTTTAGTTTGTCTGGAAGTGTAACGTTGGTGTCCGTGACGTGGCTGGATTTCTTTTTGTAGTCCGTGATTTCCTGTAGACCCTGCCGCATATGTCTCGTGTCTCAGCCGTTGAATTGCGACTCCAACCTGTCCCTGTAATGGCGTTTCACTTTTTTGATTGTCTTGCGGAGGTATAGCTACATGGTTTATATTCAGAGATATTCTCGGACCTCTTTCTATGGCTAAATGCGATGGATCGCGCTTTCAGTTTTGCGCAAATGCCACCATCCATCCACGGTTTCTGGTTAAGGTAGGTTTTAAAAGTCACAGTGGGTACAACATCTCCAATGCACTTCTTTATAAACACACTCACAGAGTCAGCGTATAGGTCGATGTTGTTCTCTGAGGCTGACCAGAACATATTCCAGTCTGCGTGATCAAAACATTCTTGAAGCGTGGCTTTCGATATGTCTGACCAGCGTTGAATTGTGACTAGTACATTCTGTTTGAATTTCTGCCTATAAGATGGAAGGATTTTGATGGTGTCGTGGCCGGATTTGCCGAACACACACCAATGACATGAGCACACACCAATGATATGCGCACACACCAATTATATGAACACACACCAATGACATGAGCACACACCTCTCCTCAGCAAGCATCAAAGCAGACTCATAACACATTCATTAGAAAACAGTAAAACAAGTATTATTAATCAAGTACATTCCAAAAGACCACTGGCTAATATCAAAATGACATGATATCAACATTATGGCTCGATTACAGCGAACAGGAAGAACTTAACACGCTCCTGCAGAAGGCAGAACCTAATGCGCTTGACTGCATCGAAAAACCCACAAGGATAAACCAGCAGATCAGTTGATCTCTCGTTGTTACCGTGTCAAGTCATTATGATACCAGACAGCTGTTCTAGATCCTCTACTCCTGCCCCCAAAGAATATCAACCTATCAGGAGCATTGGAAAATAAACCGTAAAGCTTATTTGAGTATAAGAATATACTCACAGAACACACTCAACAGACAAGGCTTGAACACGGCTTCTCTTGTTTTAATATACCCATACTTTCTCTCCTTTGTCTATATGACCCTCTCTCTCTCCATTTCTCTCTCTCTCTTCTCTCTCTCTCACTCTTCTCTCTCTCTCTGTCTCCATATCACTCCTTTTCTCTCTCTCTCTAAATCACTCTCCTCTGTTTCTCTCCATCTCCATTTTTCTTTATCTCCATTTCTCTCCATCTCTCTCTCTTTATCTCTCTCTCTCTCTCTCTCTCACACTTTTTTTGGGCTATATCCCCCTTCATTGTTATTCAGTGACAGAGACCTGTCCTTGTCGATTGTTGTATTGTCACCGGGGAGCGAGGTTGAGAGGAGGGCCGGGAAAGGATGATGTTTTCATTGGTAATCGCAGACAAAGCAGCAAGGCCAATTGAACATGCTGTACACCAGTGGATTGGTGTACACACAAGACACTCTCCCAAATCCCGACATGCGTGAGCACATGGCCACATACATTCATTATTTTGGACGTTATGTTGTCTTTGATCTAAACGCTAAGGCCTCACACACATGGCCTCCAGAGACTGTTAAAAGTCACACGTGACATATGTGTCAGTGAATGCTCAGTACTCTATGAGCAACAGTATGGAGGGGGAGAGACAGCGAAGCTAAAGTGATGTTTGGATTACAGTAATGGTGCTTTTTTTTTGAATATTTTATTTTTGCATTTTCCAATTAAGAACATTCAAAACAAAAGTGAAAAGATATTAGACAGCAATAGGACAAAGTGACAGTAACAGACGAGCGTAACAAAAAAACAATATAATTATATATACAAAAATACAATAAAAAAAATAATAATGAGACATTGTAATGGTGCTTTAATGTCGCCAACAGAGCATGAACGCAAAGTGGGCCGTGGTCAGAGCACACCATTCATGTAAATTCATTGTGCGTTGCATCACATTGCCTTACTCAAGGACCACAGTGTGTGTGATGGTGTGTGTGTGTGTGTGTGAGTATGCATGCATGTGTGTGCAAGCGGGGGCATGTGTGAGTGTGTGACATTTGCCATCCCACTATGCGATGGCCTCTGTGCTTTGGTGACAGATGGTGTCAGCCGGACAGGCCACCTCTTTCTCCCCAAAACCATATTGACACACAGAGAGTGACAGACAGACAGACGGACAGAGAGAAAAAGACTGATAGATAGAGGCCAACAGGCATGTAGATGGGCGGATGGATGGACAGACAAAGGCAGATGGCCAGGCAGGCAGACATACACGAATAGATGGGCAGACAGACAGATGGAAAAATACACAGAGACATACGTGTACATCTTGAAATTGTACAGACGCATGTACAGTACCATTCAAAAGTTTGGGGTCACTTAGAAATGTCTTTATTTTTTAAAGAAAAGCACATTTTTGTCCATTCAAATAACATCAAATTGATCAGAAATACAGTGTAGACATTGTTAATGTTGTAAATTACTATTGTAGCTGGAAACGACTGATTTTTAATGGAATATCTACATAGGCGTACAGAGGCCCATTATCAGCAACCATCATTCATGTGTTCCAATGGCACGTTGTGTTAGCTAATCAAAGTTTATCATTATAAAAGGCTAATTGATCATTAGAAAACCTTTTTGCAATTATGTTAGCACAGCTGAAAACTGTTTTGCTATTTAAAGAAGAAATAAAGCTGGCCTTCTTTAGACGAGTTGAGCATCTGGAGCATCAGCATTTGTGGGTTCGATTACAGGCTCAAAATGTCCAGAAACAAAGGCCTTTCTTCTGAAACTCGTCAGTCTATTCTTGTTCTGAGAAATGAAGGCTATTCCAATGCAAGAAATTGCCAAGAAACTGAAGATCTCGTACAACGCTGTGTACTATTCCCTTCACAGAACAGCGCAAACTGTCTCTAACCAGAATAGAAAGAGGAGTGGGAGGCCCCGGTGCACAACTGAGCAAGAGGAACAGATGTCTAGTTTGAGAAGCAGACGCCTCACAAGTCCTCAACTGGCAGCTTCATTAAATAGTACCAGCAAAACACCAGTCTCAACGTCAACAGTGAATAGGCGACTCCGGGATGCTGACATTGAAAACATGAAAAACAGAGGACAATAGTCATATTGTCCTTCAATCAGTCATTCAGTCGGTTGTGGAGAGTTTGTGTCATCTTTCCAAGAGGCTTTCATCAACGACCTTAAGCTCCTTCTTTTTTAATTGAACACCTGTAACCCTCTCTTTGTCCCTTCCCTCTGTCCTTCTCTCTCATACATACACACACAGCATGTTGAGGGCCAGAAGTCTGAGCTAGTAGGTGTGTGGTATAGATGGAGGGTGGGAGGGAGGACAGACAGACAGACAGACAGACATTGCTCTAACACCAACACACACAGAAATCGACATGAGACGTTCGGTTGTGTGTTCTGCCCTAATGGTTCTGAAAGAAGGATAATAAAACCTTCTAAAAACCACGGAACGACCGTGACAAGTATCAAAAATAAATAAAAAGAAGGGCGAAAATGGAAATGAATCAATTTCCCTCTGATCCCTTAGAATAAAGGACAAATAAAATAAACCTTCAAACAAAACGTATGAATGACAACAGTATATCATTTCCATTCTCACATCAGACCTAGCGATGTCTGAGCTTGAGTTCCACAGACAGAAAGCTTGCACATTTCCCCTCATGACTTCTTTAAGCAGTGCTGGCATCTGTGGACATACTATCAGACAGATTCTAGAAACGTAAAGGCGAGGCCAGAAAGAAATTCCCTCCAATTCAAAAATAAATCCCTGGTCAATGGGGAGCGGCAGGGTTATTTGAATATGAACAATCAGAGAGGGAAATGGAATTCACTCCTGAGAAAGAGAGATGCACAAGAGGAGGCCGAAAATGAACGATAGCTCTCAAAAAGTTAGAATGCAAGCAGAGACGAAATAAGATACGGCTGGCTGATGTCATTTATATATAAATTGCCACAGTAGGTTTCCAAGGTGTGTGTGTGTGTGTGTGTGTGTGTGTGTGTGTGTGTGTGTGTGTGTGTGTGTGTGTGTGTGTATGTGTGTGCATGTGTGTGTGCGTGCGTGCGTGTATGTGTGTGTGTAGATGCTCATTAGTCCACCTATTCTAATGTAATTCACTGTACACAGACCGAATAGGTCTGCTTTTTGAGGGTAACTTATTACTGTCTAACTTCAAAAACAAAAGGGTGATGTCAACCAAACCCACCACATCAATGTAGATTGTTCCTCTTTACGTACCATTTACACGTATTTAACATACTGTTTTACATCAATCATGTTCGATAATCCAGACAGCCCAATCACTCTTTTGGCTCTGTGGGATAGTACTCTGACAGAATGTCACACATTTGTATATTTCTCTTTTTCTAGCTCCAACTCTCTTTTGTGTTCTCTATCTCTATTCGCCACACTCCTACTTCACTCTCACCTTAGAGTGCTACTGTCATTTCCATATAGTCACTCTGCCTGTGGTCTGAAGGACACTGCACACACTCACACGAAAACACACACACGGAAACACACAAACACACACACATGCACAGTATTGGGACTGTGTGAGACCCCACCCATAGCTTACAATCAGCCTACAGCATAATAGAAGCACTTGTTTACTTATTAATGATGCTTTCAGTATGTCATTTTTCCCAATCAGAGCTGAATTCATAATCTCTCACTACTTGACTGGACTCATTAGTACAAAATCTGTTACATAAAAGGGGTTGTGTGTGTGTGTGTGTGTGTGTGTGTGTGTGTGTGTGTGTGTGTGTGTGTGTGTGTGTGTGTTTTCTAGTGCTTGAATTTACTACTACATCCAATGCCTGAATTTATAATGACCGAGCAATCTACACTAAATACAGCCACAAACACACTGATAATGCATGTCAAGAGCTGCAGGATGAACTGAGAGTGGAAAACAAACACACACACACACACGCACAATTCACATAACACGTTCTCATAACATGATTTTCCTCAGCCAAATCTGATTGCATAATCCAAATATCAAAAAGCCATCATTTCTCATAATACAGATCTTCAGCTGTCTACAGAGACCTCTGTATTTAATCAGACCTCTTCTATTTTCTGTTACATCAGGTCCCCGGTGAGCCGAGCCCCTCTCATCCATCGTGTAAAAGAAACGTAATTAATTAGAGCTCATTAATATCTCTCCCATGGTTCTGGCTAAGACAGAAAATCATTTTTTACAGCTATAGCACTATGCTGTAGTGCCGAGCTGCAGCTAGCCTTGTTGAAACACCAATGGCAGCCAACCCCTATAAGACACTCTGTATCAGTACAGTAAATAGATAGTGAGAGCAGTGACACTTCAGCTTTGGTCTAGCTTTCATTCCACATGAATACCTGCTTTATATGCAACCATGTGGACACAGGTTCTCTGTAAGATACCAGTAGTAATAATTCAGCTTCATCATCATCACCTTGTGGTTGAGTCATCCTTGCATTCTTCCTCAAGAAGAACACAGGTCACCTGGTGGATTCTCTCCTATCCTTTTGACTCCATGATACTTCCGATGAACTGTCCGAGACATTTTTTGTTATTTTTTATTGATCCGTTATTTTACCAGGTAAGTTGACTGAGAACACGTTCTCATTTGCAGCAACGACCTGGGGAATAGTTACAGGGTAGAGGGGGATGAATGAGCCAATTGTAAACTGGGGATTATTAGGTGACCGTGATGGTTTGAGGGCCAGATTGGGAATTTTGCCAGGACACCGGGGTTAACACCCCTACTCTTACGATAAGTGCCATGGGATCTTTAATGACCTCAGAGAGTCAGGACAACCGTTTAACGTCCCATCCGAAAGACAGCACCCTACACAGGGCAGTGTCCCCAATCACTGCCCTGGGGCATTGGGATATATTTTTTTAGACCAGAGGAAAGAGTGCCTCCTACTGGCCCTCCAACACCACTTCCAGCAGCATCTGATCTCCCATCCAGGAACTGACCAGGACCAACCCTGCTTAGCTTCAGAAGCAAGCCAGCTGTGGTATGCAGGGTGGTATGCTGCTGGCATGACATACACAGTATGTCCATGATATCATAGTCATGAACTCAAAGACCCAGGTAGGTTTCTTCACTGTTTGTGTCTTGCGGTCCTCCACTGTCTGAGTTAATGAAATCTATGGATCGGACCGTTTTTAAAAAATTTCCCAAATTCCCAAATCGAACTGCCTGTAGCTCAAGACCTGAAGCAAGGATATGCATATTCTTGATACCATTTGAAAGGAAACACTTTGAAGTTTGTGGGGGGGACCGATCCTGTACAGATAAAAAAAAACACACACACAAAATGTTTCCCAATTGAATATTCAAAATCTCATTTAGACAGTCCCTGGGACCAAAACATTAATTAACTGTAAGTCAGAAATGAATACTGATGTGAATAGTAATGTATTCTTCATACACAGGGATTGCTGGCTGTTTCAACTTAGTTTCCGTGAGAGTTTTAATTATTAATTGATGCTATGAAGGTTGCATGTAAAGCACTTGTTTACATTCGCATTTTGGGATATCACACAGGCGCAAACACACTCACACATGCAAATACTCACAAACAAACACAAACACACACACACACACACAAGGGCCAACTGATCTCTGACTGACAAAAGCCAAACATACTTCCTAAAATGAAATCCAGCAATGGCAGCAGATTACGTTTTTGTACTCTATTTATAAAAACAAACACAACCCAAAAGCCTGATAATGCGCTCGGTGCCTGCTTCCATTTCTGCAACTTTGATATCTGCAATATTGTGATGTGCTATTGTCTGTGTGTTTTGGAGAGGCAGTCGCCTCAGGGTGTGCAGTCTTCTCCTCTGAGTGTTGCTTTGGGGCCAGGCGCACAACGCTCGGCACCAGCACATTAATGAACCAGAACAGACTCTGGATATTCAAATAAAACAAATACAAAACACCCCAGGGGGTAGCCATGGCCCTGTCATGACCCCACAGCCTGAGGGATGTTTGCTGTTAACGCTGCCTGTCCTTGCCAGCTGTTGGGCACAACTACTTTCACACAGTGGCGGAAGATGGCTGAATCAGAGGCTGAATTCCTTTAACATGGTGCCCTGGCACCTCCAAGAAAAAAACAGACCTGCCAATCCTCACATGGGGCACCAAAATATTTCCACTGAAATTAAGAGAGAGAGGGATGAGAGGGGATGAGGAGAGAAAGGAGAAAATAAAATAGACTTAGAGTCAGACTTAGACTCAGAGAGGGAGAGAGAGAGAGAGAGAGATGGAAAGACACAGGGAAAGAAAGAAGGAAAGAAGTAGCATACACCCAACCGACGTCCAGAGAGCAAACAGATACGTGACACTGAACAGCAGCGGGCGGATTTGTTCTTAGAACTCACACCACACGTGTCTTTGTTGTCTCCACCGTCAGGACTTCTCAGAACCAGGTTTAAATTTGAAATATGATTGTCACTCGAGTCGTTTGGAATCAGAATTAGTACGTTGACACCGCTTTAAAAATAAACAGCCTGGATCTCAGGTGTCCTGCGAGAGAGTGTAGAATTTACAGATAGTGAGGGATGGAGGGATGGTGACAAATGTAGCTCATCTATCTCTTTCCCAAAACCCCGAAAAATTACATACAAATCCTGACAAAGAAAATAGATATGGAATAAACAGAAACAGAGAAAAAAATCACTACAGCATCATAACTAACTCCAGTCCTAGCCCTTGGAGAGGGAGAGAGTGTTAGAATTATAGTTATAGAAGAGCAGTGTCGTGCCGTGCATAGTGAGATACCACATGAAAAACTGGGCCTCTGGCAGAACCAGATCTACCTGGGGAGAGACTGACACTGAGAGAGACACACACACACAGAGAGGTCTCTCATCATATCTCACTGCTATGAGATGAGATGATCCCATCCCAAACCCTGGAGTAAGGGAGGGAGGGTGGGACATAGAAGGGGAGAGGTAGAGAGATTCACAGCATGTGAGGGAGGTGATCCAAATCTCTTCCATGTCCCACCCATTCTCTTCCATACCATATGCCCTTAGCATGCCCTTAGCATTTAGGTGCATCTGCATACTGTACTAGCAACATTCAACTTGTGTTCAACTATGTTTAGTCATGCACTATGCGACCTGTACTGTATGGCTAATCTCGGGTAACTCAGAACTAAAATCTCATGTAATTGGTCAGCTGCTCGAGTAAGTTCTGGGTGCATACGTGTGAAGAGAAGAGATGAGTCTTTAAGTCTTTACTGAAGACTCATCTCTTCAGTGGGTCATATGATTGAGTGTAGTCTGGCCCAGGAGTGGGAAGGTGAACGGAAAGCCTCTGGAGCAACGAACCGCCCTTGCTGTCTCTGCCTGGCCGGTTCCCCTCTTTCCACTGGGATTCTTTGCCTCTAAACCTATTACAGGGGCTGAGTCACTGGCTTACTGGGGCTCTTTCATACCGTCCCTGGGAGGGGTGCATCACCTGAGTGGGTTGAGTCACTGATGTGATCTTCCTGTCTGGGTTGGCGCCCCCCCCCCCCCCCCTTGGGTTGTGCCGTGGCGGAGATCTTTGTGGGCTATACTCAGCCTTGTCTCAGGATGGTAAGTTGGTGGTTGAAGATATCCCTCTAGTGGTGTGGGGGCTATGCTTTGGCAAAGTGGGTGGGGTTATATCCTTCCTGTTTGGCCCTGTCCGGGGGTGTCCTCGGATGGGGCCACAGTGTCTCCTGACCCCTCCTGTCTCAGCCTCCAGTATTTATGCTGCAGTAGTTTATGTGTCGGGGGGCTAGGGTCAGTTTGTTATATCTGGAGTTCTTCTACTGTCCTATTCGGTGTCCTGTGTGAATTTAAGTGTGCTCTCTCTAATTCTCTCTTTCTTTCTCTCTCTCGGAGGACCCGAGCCCTAGGACCATGCCTCAGGACTACCTTACATGATGACTCCTTGCTGTCCCCAGTCCACCTGGCCGTGCTGCTGCTCCAGTTTCAACTGTTTTGCCTTATTATTATTGGACCATGCTGGTCATTTATGAACATTTGAACATCTTGGCCATGTTCTGTTATAATCTCCACCCGGCACAGCCAGAAGAGGACTGGCCACCCCACATAGCCTTGTTCCTCTCTAGGTTTCTTCCTAGGTTTTGGCCTTTCTAGGGAATTTTTCCTAGCCACCGTGCTTCTACACCTGCATTGCTTGCTGTTTGGGGTTTTAGGCTGGGTTTCTGTACAGCACTTTGAGATATCAGCTGATGTATGAAGGGCTATATAAATACATTTGATTTGATTTGATTTGAGATGAAGAGATGCTAGAACGAGTAGCGGAACCAGAACGAGGTGCTCCACCCTCTCTCTTCGGAAGTTACAGGCTAAATGTCCCCTCGCTTTCCGAAATTCCAAAGATTCTACCACCTCTGAAATCATGATTTGTCCAAATAACCAGTGAGGAAAAATCCAAACACTGGAACTAGTGCTGCTCGTTATCCCACACATCCCATTCCATCCCAATAGATTCAGTTATGTTTACATAGATCTGTTCATGAGAGATTACTGCATGGTTAACTATTCCACTGTGCTGTGTGTACGGTACTGCTTGAGTGATTGATTTTATTCAGAAGGGAAGAGAATATTGAGCGTTATGAAGGAATCGAAGCCGTGATGGTCAATATAAAAGAGCCTATTTGAAGCCCTCAATATTCCGCTAGACTTTGCATTTCAAACTGTTTGACATTTTACTTCTTATTATATAAGGGAGAAAATGAAATAACCCAACATGTAATAATCAGTTATGTCTGAAATGGAAAATCATCTTTCTGCCCATGTTTGTAACAAAAGTCTTAAATAGTGAGACCCCTGGCTAACATCTCCAATGCCCGTGTCAGTCTGTTGAAGCCCGAAATAACTTCTCTATCTACTCACTTGTGTTAATTATTATCATTGTCATATTCTTTCTGTGACACTACTTTCAAAATAGATTACACTTGTGTCAGGAAATGCCAGCCTGCCTTCACATGTCATTAGAGGGAACTGCAAAACACATCCTGTCAAATTGGAGCAATCGGAAAGAGCCTCTCTCCTTCTCCATTGATCTCTCTCTCTCTTTTCCACTCCCTCTCTCGTCAGGGAAAACAACCTCTTATCCATCCAGTGCTCTGTCCACAAAGGATTATTGAGCTTTCACATTGATTGTGTGTGTCCATATAGCCATCTGACAACTGTTAGCGTATAGAAATCATGCCCACACAGATACTTAAAAGAAATCCTATTTTCAGAGAAATATAATTTCACCTTGCTGGCTGCACTAAATACTTAGCTTAGCTGTTGTCATATATAAGATGATTGACATAATATTTTTTGCTAAATCACAGTGATATAGGCTGAGCTGAACCACATAGAAGGATTTGGATCTCAATGCCATCTGTGTTTACTTTGTGAATGAGAGTCTCAATCAGAGAGAGAGTGTTTGTGTGTGGTGTATGTGTCTGCGTGTGTGCATGCATGCTTGCGTGTACATGTGTTCCTCTGTGTGTGTGTGTGTGTGTGTGTGTGTGTGTGTGTGTGTGTGTGTGTGTGTGTGTGTGTGTGTGTGTGTGTGTGTGTGTGTGTGTGTGTGTGTGTGTGTGTGTGTTTGTGTTTGTTTGTGAGTATTTGCATGTGTGTGTGTGTGTGCTTGTAAAAGGTGTGTGTTCCTATGTGTCCAATTAGAGTATGTGATACTATCAGCACCTGTTCAAATCCTATTTAACCCTCATCAATCTATGGCTTTTCAGCTGAATTCTACCTGTGCTTCTAGAATATTATTAGGTTAATTCTTCAACCCCATACTCTATGTCTAATTTATAATCAATTCTCTGTACTCAGAATGACCTTAGTATATCCTGTACATTCTATACTCAGTATGACCTTAGTATATCCTGTACATTCTGTACTCTGTATGACCTTAGTATATCCTATACATTCTGTACTCTATACTATCTGTTTAGTCTATTTATTCTCAGCCTTCATCTACTAATCCAAGCATCTTCATTTACAGTGTTTAAAAACGACTTCTAGCCAGTAATACAGTCATCCTAGTCAGATGAAGGAGGTATAAACACATGAATGCAGACAGCAGCCACTACCAGCTGCTGATACATAATACTCCTGATCAGTACATTTGGGCCTGTGAAAGAACCAGATTAATCTCCCAACATATTCACACACACACACACACACACACACACACACACACACACACACGCACACACATTTTCACAGCGAGCTTGAAAACCCGACCTCCTGGAGAATCCAACAGTAATCAAATAAAACTTTCCCAGAAACACCCGCAGCAATGCTTAACTGTCAGGTAAAGACCTGCAGCTGTTTTGAATGCAATTATAAACCTATTTGTTTGACACAGGCCCAACCGTTGCCGTTGAGTTCTATTGATTTTTACATGTGTGTGTTTATTCATGAAAGATTTCTGTATAACAATGGCTATGCGCTATGTGGTGATGACAGCTTCCTCAAGCCGGTGACAGCCACTGCTGAAGCATGGTAATCTTATTTTTTCTGCTGTCCCACCTCCCCCAAATGAGCAGGGGGCTGGGGCTATCAGAAAGGGAATTATATGGGCTTTTATAACCAAACAATCATACGCAGCATCAGCCTCTAAAAAAGTATCATTGATTCCATCTCTGGTGGCGGGGGAATGGGAAAAGGAGGTCCATGTGTGTGTGTTTCTACCTGAGTCCTGATGAATAACCCGGAGGCCCAATCTCCTGGTGTATTTATTACATATTGTTATGGATCTCATCACGCCTCCCTACGAGATTACATTACAGTATACACACCATCTCTCCCCTAAGTCACAGAGCAACACCACCGGGGAGATGTGTGTGTGTGTGTGTGTGTGTGTGTGTGTGTGTGTGTGATCTATCAACATCAAAGACTTCTTGATGCCTTTGAGTGTGTGTGTGTGTGTGTGTGTGTGTGTGTGTGTGTGTGCATTTCTACTTCTCTGTGTATGTACACATATGCAGCATAGTCTGGCCTTATCTGTCAAATAGCCCAGCTTTGTATAGATGAATACTATACTTTATGCTTCCAGACCGATGCATGGTTTTATACTGTATGTAAATCAGTGCGATGGATGAGCAGTCTATGCATCTAATGACAATTTACAGTCAGCCGAGTTAACCATTACCACCCGATTGATAGCCATTTGATGTGGTTGCTATGTGCTAACTGGCCGTTTATTACATGGAGAACCCTTTAATTCTCATTGAGTCATATTCAAAGAAGCAATAAAAAATATGTTTATGAATGAAGAGGCACATTATGACCACAACAGACCTGGCACGATGTGCTCAACGTGCAATAAACCATGTCCCAACATGCAGTTAGACTGAGGTAAACTGCCCCTTCATTAATTATTCACAATGACTAAGTGACTAATATTTTTCTTCTTAATGAGCCCTCGCTATTATAAAGTGTCACTGGGCCTTTTTATGGCAGTGTTATTTTCCTTCGTCAGAATGCAGCCTCTGACCTCTTGCCCTCCTCCCCCCCTTGTCCCTTCGTTCTCCCTGCCTCTTTCCCCCCTTCTTCTCTGAGAGACAGTGTTAATACCGGTGGAGGCTCCTTGGAAGAGAAAGCAGAGGACCATCTTACTCAGGGAATTTCATCAAAATAAAAATAGTGAAACATTACAAAAAAGTTATCCTTTTTAGATAAAACTATACAAAACATTTCAACGTTACTAAATGACGGATTAAAACACATTGTTTTGCAATGAAGGTCTATAGTAACACAGTAATTCTGACAACTTCCGGAGGACATCCTCCAACCTATCAAAGCTCTTGCAGTATGATCCGAAATCTTGTCCACCCAATGAAAGTATCCGACAATGAATCCAGTAAACATAAGCTACAGCTAGCTAGCACTGCAGTAAATAAAATGTGGTGAATAGTTGACTCAAAGAGAGAAAATGACAATTGTTGAACTGTCGTCTAATATACTGTAATAGAAATAAGGCCGTGCGCATAAAAAAAAAATCATCCTCCCTAATCGTAAAACGAGCGCCACTGATTAATACCCTAGGCCAGAAGGATTATTGCTTTCTGTGGGAAATAAATTCCTCTTTAGGTAATGACCTGCTATCGCAAACTCAGGCTGCTCTGATTGCTAGCGAGCTAATCGGTAGCATTACCTACGGCTCCCTGTCTTTAACTGTGAAGGCTAAGGGGGAACATTCCTCCATTTTCTTCCTCCCTCTCTCTGAACAGGTCACCATACCGCTGCATTATTTTATTAGTGAGCCATTAAGCGATGCTGCTAGCTACTGGCCAGTATTTATGACTCAGGAGAGACAACGATTTCCCCCTGAGAAAAAAGTGTTTGCTTTCAATTGCTTTTTAATGAGAGACATTTGCCTGAAGTACTTTCACACTACTGAGCGGATTGCTTAGGTCTAAGCAGAGGAAGTGGACGGGACAGATTCTTGGCCGCAGTACAAAACAAAAGGATGGAGGGAAGATATGTTTGGGGGAAGTAAGGATGAGACTCCGGAGGTTGAGAGGAGGGAAGAGATGTTTGGGGGAAGTAAGGATGAGACTCCGGAGGTTGAGAGGAGGGAGGAGATGTTTGGGGGAAGTAAGGATGCGACTCCTGAGGTTGAGAGGAGGGAAGAGATGTTTTGGGGGAAGTAAGGATGAGACTCCGGAGGTTGAGAGGAGGGAAGAGATGTTTGGGGGAAGTAAGGATGAGACTCCGGAGGTTGAGAGGTGGGAGAAGATGAGAAAGTGAAGAGGGCTTCTCCTGTTAACTTTCCTTCAGTGTAGGTTGCCAAGAACAAAGACATGGAGGTCCATTGAGACTGTGCTATAAAAGGGAATCAAAAATAATCAAAATATGTATTTAATCCACCACTGCTTCTCATAATCATACTCATTATAGGGATGAATATAATACAACGATTAGACAGAGACATGAGTTTGCTCAGCCCTCAATATGGTTTTAGATTGAACACTGATTCAAGTACAGTTTTGTACATGGTCTGGATTGGAGGAGGGCTATTCAGTGATTTAACCCAGGGCCCTAATTATCGGTGTCCCAGTGGTCCTTCTCGTGTCAGACATGCATATTAAACACCACATCTCTGGTTTACAAGGGTTAACCTATTTCCTGGTTCTTACCCACCTGACCTGGTGACCTATGACCTGTCTGGAGGAGGGGGCTAACCCTTAGGCCTGATGAGTCCTGGAATGTGAGGAGGAGGGGTCAGTCGGGAGCAAGGTGATTTGTACCATGCCTCATGCCTTAGATTGTGGTGGATAAATGATTAAGTGGTTGGTGCTGTGCGTGGGCCGATGCTCTAATGGACTTGCTCTATCTTGGTCTGCCTGCCTGGTAAACACCACAGCAGAAGGGGGTGCTAGCTATAAACGGACAAAGAGAGTGAGAGGGCAGGAGGCGGCTCGTCTTAAGCTGAAAAAAAAGTGTGCCTGTTTGAGCCCAGAACAAGCTCAGATATGTTCCTGCTCTAGTCTGTAATGCAGTTGTAAGACACAAAATATGCATCTTTTCAGGAATTAGACTATTACAAGTGTTACTTTACAGGGTACATCCTCAGGGCTGTTCACTTCGTGGATAGCACTGGTGTAAAGAGCCTTTCAGCATTGGAGCGCGGGCTTTAAATAATGAAGAAAGAGGGATGATGAGTCTGCTGATGTCTATAGAAGAGAGGAAACAGGAGGAGTGCATAGACAGAGCAGGGATCAAAGGAGGTATTTTGGAAACCATTCACTTTACTTCACGCATATTCCTTCTCTGTCTCATCAGATTAATAGCATGATTGTGATAGAGGTGAATCATACAATTAAAAAAAAGGTAATGTGGGGTTCTTTGTCAGGGGTGACGGTGATACTGTATGTGTAACCATTTTCTTTGCATATCAGGTAGGGTTCTTTACTGCTGTCACGATGCAATATGCACCTACACATGCAGACCGTACTTGCTACAAAGTTACAGAAAGCCAAACCAACAACTACACAAACTGAAATTGGATACATTGTAAACGCAGGTCCAACAAGGAAAAAATGATCTAGCTAGCAAGCATAGATTTTTTTGCAGAGACATATCTTTTTGGAGCATCTGATGACCTAACAAGGTGAGTGATGAACATAAATTTCTCTGGTCTCTTTGTTGTAGTCATGAGTGGCACTATGCTGTCAAATCCTCCCACATTTTTCTAGTTTGACCAACTGTTTTCAGCAACTGGTATTTTAGAATTCGGTTGTCAAATCGGCAGGTTTGCTAGCAGCAAACTATTCAGCTAGCTTCGACCTCAATGTTTGATATGCAACGCTATCTCCTCGTAATGATCAGGGTCGAGTGTCCTGTTGAGAAAACTTTTCTAGCTATGCCAGGCAAAAGTGGGCATCATCAGCTCATTGTTATGGATGTATCCAAATGAATGTCGATAGAAACAGCTTAAACAAATGTGAATGCAGCTACTTTGCTGTTATTCTGGCTGCAGAGGTCGTGACTGTGTTAGCCGTAGCTAGTTGGCTAGCTAACAAGCAGCGAATGACAGAGTCGCGTCTCTAGTAACCAAAACAACAACTGTGTCGCATCCATTAATATCGAACTAACCGAACGAACGACTGGGTCGCGTCTCTAGCAACCAAAAGATGAGAAAGTACGAAATCTCTTAGAAAAATGAATATGTCAACAAATGTTTTATTACTACTGGTAAATGTGCTTTAGTATTGTTTTCTTTGGCATCTGTCGTTTAAGCAGGATAAATGTCTCCGTTCTGTATGCTACCTTGGGAAAATGAACTCTGCAAAGGGACTCGGCTCCACCTCGTCCTGCTGCGTCGCCCATTCTTTCCAAGGAAATGTACAGAACGTCGGCGTTTATCCCTTACATTAGGGTTTCCCAAACTCGGTCCTGATGTTGTTATGGAAATGAACCTTGAATATTGCAGCCCATTTCTGTGGGCTATTAACCAGACAAAACCCGTTGAGTTCAACAATAAATAGTTTATAAATATATCCTCAAGCCGACTACTTTTTTCCTCATTGTTAGGCTATTTGATGTGTAATTTTTATAAAAAATGTTTAGAAAAGCAGCTAAACAGCAGCTTAATTACGTATATAGTTATAGATAGTGGCTACCCTGCATAGTGAAACAATCCCTAGTAAGCTAGTGTTTTGAGGGTGGACTGACTGTATTATGTAAGGCAGGGTTTCCCAAACTCGGTCCTGGGCCCCCCTGGGTACATGTTGTGGTTTTTGCCCTAGCACTACACAGCTGATTCAAATAGCCAATTCATCATCAAGCTTTGATTATTTGAATCAGCTGTGTAATGCTAGAGCAAAAACCTAAATGTGCACCCAGTGGGGGCCCCAGGACCGAGTTTGGGAAGCCCTGATGTATGGGATAAATGCTGACGTTCTGTACATTACCTTGGAAATAATGTATGACGTAGCAGGACGCGACGGAGCCAAGTTAACTTTCCCAAGGTAATGTGCAGAATGGAGACATTTCTCCCACTTAAACCACAGTTGCCAAAGAAAACAATACTAAAGCACACATTTACCGGTATAAATATCAGCCGTCCCAGGCTCAGTGGACTCCGAGCCAGACCGAGGCCCCTGCAGTGGACGAGTGGGTCCGACGCACAGAGGAGGTGTGGAATGCCACCCAAGTGAGGCTCCAATGCGCTGTCAGACTGATCAGGTGGACCGCCTCCGCAGTGAGGCTCCCGTGTTTCATCCTGGTGATCGCGTCTAGCTCTCGACCAGGAACCTCCTACTCCTGCCTGCCCTGCCGGAAGCTGAGCCCCTGGTTTGTGGGGCCCTTCAAGGTCTTCCTGAGGGTTCCTGAGGTAACTTACCATTTACAATTCCCACCAACTACCGGATCTCACCCTCTTTTCATGTTTCCCTCCTCAGGCAGGTGGTTCCTGGTCCCCTTGCTGATGCCGTCCCTCGCAACACCCGTCCGCCTCCCCTGGACATCAATGGGTCCTCCTTCCTATGCCGTCAGGTCCCTACTGGACCCCAACATTGTCCGGGGTTTCCATCAGCCGTCCGGAACGGCCCACTCCCGCCCGCGGCACTGTCCTCCTGTCACTCGTACTCCCCTTCCATCTCTCCGGCGCTCAATGTTGGTCTTCTAACCACTGGTCCTGGCAACCCACATTACGTACACCTGGCAACCATCATTACGCACACCTGCTCCCCATTGTTATAAACACACCTGGACTTCATCATTACCTTGATTACTTCTCCTTTATTTAGCCCTGAGTAGCTTCAATCTTCAGGCAGTATTGGTTTTGTTCATATTCAGTATGCTTCTCCTGTTTTGTTTATCTGCTTATTCTCATTATTAAACTCCCTTTCTGCACCTGGTTCATGACTCCTAGCACATACGTTACAATCATGATGAGGTAATTTGACCTGTGACTTAAAACGAGTGTCATCCTCAGCCCAAGGGGGAATTTCCACTTGGTGTAATTTCTTCTGAGACCGGTGTTCAGATCCCACCCGTTGCACTTTCATGTTTCCCAAACTGATGTGAGTTTTGGAGACTGATTGGCACTGACCACTGGGATGTACTGAGCACCCAAATCAAGTCAGGAACCACGGTACAGTATAACACAAAGCATACCCACTGTGTCTGGTGTTGTGTCTGTGTTGTCCCACAGTGCACAGGAGGTTGGTGGCACCTTAATTGGGAAGGATGGGATCGTGGTAATGGCTGGAGTGGAATTGATGGAAGAACATAAAACACACAGTTTCAATGTGTTTGATGCCATTCCATTTTATCCATTCCAGCCATTGTTGTGAGTCATCCTCCCCTCAGCAGCCTCCACTGCCACAGTGAAAGTGTCATCAGTCTGAGCTGGTCAAGGTCACTGGCTCAAGCCTTTGTCCCCAACCTGGCCGACATCAATTCCCCTCATCAATCATTCATTAAACTAGCATGTCCTTTCCCCACCCCGGGGTGTGAGATCTGTGTTAGCGGTCAGGGTACAACACTCCACACACATGCACACGCACACACACATATACACACACACACTTAACCACAAACAGCTTGCTTTCAGGGAGGGAAATAATACACTCTACGAACCCACACATAACTTCAATAACCGTGATCATTTCTGGCTTCAACTTCAACTTCAACTAATAACTACTCCATATGAATTCAAAACTGCAAAGAAAAACAGATCATTGCCAGTCTAGGCCCATCACCGTTCAACTGACAGAGACAGGAATCATTAACATTCCAAGCACGATCTACACAAAGCTGCTGTTGGTACCAACCCAACTGAGAAACAACCTCCATAGATAACCTTTGGGTATCAGTGGTCGGAATATAGTTCTGTATGAACTAATAAACAATCATTCACCACAGAAAGACTCAGTCCTCTCTTTCACCCTCTTTTCTCCTCCCTCCTGTCCTCCTCCTACTGCCACTTGGTGTCATCTGGAAGTGAAGTTTACAGCAGAACTTTACTGTGCAACTAGAGGCGAAAAAAAACTCTAGATCACCTCTACTCTACACACTGAGACGCATACAAAGCTCTCCCTCTATTTGGCAAATCTGACCATAACTCCATCCTCTAAGTTCCTGCTTGCAAGGAAAAACTCAAACAGGAAGTACCAGTGATGCGCTCAATTCAGTGGTGACCCAATGAAGTGGACACTACAGTATGCTACAGGACTGTTTGACTAGCACAGATTGGATTATGTTCTGGGATTCATCCGATGGCATTGAGGAGTTTACCACATCAGTCAAAGGCTTCATTACGTACATATCCGTACCAGAAGCCATGGATTAAAGGCAACATCCGCACTGAGCTAACGGCTAGAACTGCCGCTTTCAAGGAGCGTGACACAAATATGGACGCTTATAAAAAATCCTGTTACGCCCCCCTCGATGAGCCATCAAACAGGCAACGCGTCAATACAGGATTAAGATTTCATCCTACTTCACCGGCTCTGATGTTCACAAGTAAAACTGAACCATGCATGAGAGCACCAGCTGTTCCGGACGACTGTGTGATCACGCTTTCCGTAGCTGATGCGAGTAAGATCTTTAAGTAAGACCGTTAATATTCAAAATGCCACAGGGCCAGATGAATTACCAAAATAAGTACTCAGAGCATGCACTGACTAGCTAAGTGTTTTCACTGATATTTTCAACCTCTCCCTGATCCAGGCTAGGCCTGATCATCGATGGCGATGAGACAGCCCTCAAGGAGGAGGTCAGAGACCTGCCAGTGTGGTGCCAGGACAACCTCTCCCTCAAGGAGCTGATCGTGGACAACAGGAAATGGAGGGCCGAGCATGCCCCATTCACATAGAGGGGGCTGTAGTGGAGGAAGGCCCTACAAATTGTCAAAAACTCCAGCCACCCTAGACATAGACTGTTCTCTCTGCGGTATCGGCGTGCCAAGTCTTGCACCAAAAGGCTCCTGAACAGCTTCTACCCCAAAGCCTTGAGACTGCTGAACAGTTAATTAAATGGCTATATGGAATTAAATGGCTACCTACATGTACATAGCACTTCAATTACTCAGTCACCTAACCAAACCTACATCTACTGTACATATTACCTAAATCAATCACCACAACTACCTCGTACCCAAGTCAATTGACTCGGTATCAGCACTCCTTCTATATAGCCTGTATCAAATCAAAGTGTATTTGTCACATGCACCGAATAGAGTGAAATGCTTACATTCAAGTCCTTAACCAACAATGCAATTTGAAGAAAAATACCAAAAAATTATAAACAAAATAAAAGTAACAAATTATTAAAGAGCAGCAGTAAAATAACAATAGCGAGACTATATACAGGGGGTACCAGTACAGAGTCAATCTGCGGGGGCACCTGTTAGTCAAGGTAATTGAGGGAATACGTACATGTAGGTAGAGTTATTAAAGTGTCTATGCATAGATAATAACAGAGAGTAGAAGCAGCTTAAAGGGGGGGGGCAATGCAAATAGTCTGGGTAGCCATTTGATTAGATGTTCAGGAGTCTTATGGCTTGGGGGTAGAAGCTGATTAGAAGTCTCTTGGACCTAGACTTGGCGCTCTGGTACCGCTTTCCATGCGGTAGCAGAGAGAACAGTCTATTACTAGGGTGGCTGGAGTCTTTGACAATTTTATGGGCCTTTCTAAGCTTGTACCCAGTGATGTTCTGGGCCGTACACATTACCCTCTGTAGGGCCTTGCGGTCAGAGGTCGAGCAGTTGCCATACCAGGCAGTGATGCAACCCGTCAGGATGCTCTCGATGTTACAGCTGTAGAACCTTTCGAGGATTTGATGCCAAATCTTTTCAGTCTCCTGAGGGGGAATAGGTTTTGTCGCGCCCTCTTCAAGACTGTCTTGGTGTTCTTGGACCATGTTAGTTTGTTGGGGATGTGGATGCCAAGGAAATTGAAGCTCTCAACTTGCTCCACTACAGCCCCGTCGATGAGAATGGGGGCGTGCTCGGTCCTATAGCCTCTTGGTTATTTTAGATGGTATAGTGTTATTTTATCTATTTGTTATTTCTTTTACTTTCAAGTGCATTGGGAAAGGGCTCATAAGTAAGCATGTCACTGTAAAGTCTACACGTGTTGTATTCGGCATGTGGCAAATACAATTTGATTTTATTTGAATAGGTTGTCATCAGATTTGCCATTTCGTGGATAGATAATCCCTTCTTTGATCTGATATCTTTATTTCTGGCACAGATTCCAGTGGTTTCATTGGGAATGGAAGGGAATTGTTTAAAGTGTTTCTTGCTTTGGAGAATGACATCCTTTTCCCGTTCCCCTGCTGTTTTCGTATTTGTGCTCTGATGTTTTTCTTCACATTAACTACATCATTAATGAGGGACTGATCAAAACCACGAAACAACAGATATTTGTTCAGCAGAAATTAAAGAGACAAACCCTTTCATAACACATTTAGAACTGGGAATATAACATCTCCCCATAAGTAGTAGTAGGCTACAAAATACATACTTTTTTGTGTTTTCATAAATTCTTTACATCAAGGCAACATTTAATCTTATGATCACAGTTTTAACCACGTTTCACAACTAAAACCTAACATCTTGTGATGTACAGTGCCTTGCGAAAGTATTCGGCCCCTTTGAACTTTGCGACCTTTTGCCACATTTCAGGCTTCAAACATAAAGATATAAAACTGTATTTTTTTGTGAAGAATCAACAACAAGTGGGACACAATCATGAAGTGGAACGACATTTATTGGATATTTCAAACTTTTTTAACAAATAAAAAAGCTGAAAAATTGGGCGTGCAAAATTATTCAGCCCCCTTAAGTTAATACTTTGTAGCGCCACCTTTTGTTGCGATTACAGATGTAAGTCGCTTGGGGTATGTCTCTATCAGTTTTGCACATCGAGAGACTGACATTTTTTCCCATTCCTCCTTGCAAAACAGCTCGAGCTCAGTGAGGTTGGATGGAGAGCATTTGTGAACAGCAGTTTTCAGTTCTTTCCACAGATTCTCGATTGGATTCAGGTCTGGACTTTGACTTGGCCATTCTAACACCTGGATATGTTTCTTTTTGAACCATTCCATTGTAGATTTTGCTTTATGTTTTGGATCATTGTCTTGTTGGAAGACAAATCTCCGTCCCAGTCTCAGGTCTTTTGCAGACTCCATCAGAATGGTCCTGTATTTGGCTCCATCCATCTTCCCATCAATTTTAACCATCTTCCCTGTCCCTGCTGAAGAAAAGCAGGCCCAAACCATGATGCTGCCACCACCATGTTTGACAGTGGGGATGGTGTGTTCAGGGTGATGACCTGTGTTGCTTTTACGCCAAACATAACGTTTTGCATTGTTGCCAAAAAGTTCAATTTTGGTTTCATCTGACCAGAGCACCTTCTTCCACATGTTTGGTGTGTCTCCCAGGTGGCTTGTGGCAAACTTTAAACAACACTTTTTATGGATATCTTTAAGAAATGGCTTTCTTCTTGCCACTCTTCCATAAAGGCCAGATTTGTGCAATATACGACTGATTGTTGTCCTATGGACAGAGTCTCCCACCTCAGCTGTAGATCTCTACAGTTCATCCAGAGTGATCATGGGCCTCTTGGCTGCATCTCTGATCAGTCTTCTCCTTGTATGAGCTGAAAGTTTAGAGGGACGGCCAGGTCTTGGTAGATTTGCAGTGGTCTGATACTCCTTCCATTTTAATATTATCGCTTACACAGTGCTCCTTGGGATGTTTAAAGCTTGGGAAATCTTTTTGTATCCAAATCCGGCTTTAAACTTCTTCACAACAGTATCTCGGACCTGCCTGGTGTGTTCCTTGTTCTTCGTGATGCTCTCTGCGCTTTTAACGGACCTCTGAGACTATCACAGTGCAGGTGCATTTATACGGAGACTTGATTACACACAGGTGGATTGTATTTATCATCATTAGTCATTTAGGTCAACATTGGATCATTCAGAGATCCTCACTGAACTTCTGGAGAGAGTTTGCTGCACTGAAAGTAAAGGGGCTGAATAATTTTGCACGCCCAATTTTTCAGTTTTTGATTTGTTAAAAAAGTTTGAAATATCCAATAAATGTCGTTCCACTATATGATTGTGTCCCACTTGTTGTTGATTCTTCACAAAAAAATACAGTTTTATATCTTTATGTTTGAAGCCTGAAATGTGGCAAAAGGTCGCAAAGTTCAAGGGGGCCGAATACTTTTGCAAGGCACTTTATCTTCAAGTAAAATCCATTGTGAAATTTAAAAAAAATAAGCAAATCATGAAATATCCAGGGTATGGCTAATTTGTTTCAGTCTGCAACCAAGATGGATTTTCAATCCTTTAACATTGTTTCCATAGTATCATATCACATTGCTAATCCATCATGTACTTTATCTTAAATTAGTCTTTAACCTTGAAATCAGGATGATGCTATGTAATACTACCTACAGTTGAAGTCAGAAGTTTACATACACCTTAGTCAAATACACTTAAACTTTTCACAATTCCTGACATTTAATCCCAGTAAAAATTCTCTGTCTTGGATCAGTGATGTTCAACACTTTATTTTAAGAATGTGAAATGTCATAATAATAGTAGAGAATGATTTATTTCAGCTTTCATTTCTCTTCATCACATTCCCAGTGGGTCAGAAGTTTACATACACTCAATTAGTATTTGGTATTGCCTTCAAATTGTTTGCACCAAAAGTATGTTCATCTCTAGGAGACAGAACGAGTCTCCTTCCTGAGCGGTAAGACGGCTACGTGGTCCCATGGTTTTTATACTTGCGTACTATTGTTTGTACAGATGAATGTGGTACTTTCATGCGTTTGGAAATTGCTCCCAAGGATGAACCAGACTTGTGGAGGTCAACATTTTTTGGGGGTAGGGGAGGTCTTGCCTGATTTGTTTTGATTTTCCCATGATGTCAAGCAAAGAGGCACTGAGTTTGAAGGTAGGCCTTGAAATACATCCACAGGTACACCTCCAATTGACTCAAATGAGGTCTATTAGCCTATCAGAAGCTTCTGAAGCCCTGACATCATTTTCTGTAATTTTCCAAGCTGTTTAAAGACCCAGTCAACTTAGTGTATGTAAACTTCTGACCCACTGGAATTGTGATACAGTGAATTTTAAGTGAAATGATCTGTCTGTAAACAATTGTTGGAAAAATGACTTGTGTCATGCACAAAGTAGGTTTCCTAACCAACTTGCCAAAACTATAGTTTGTTAACAAGAAGCTTGTGGAGTGGTTGAAAATGAGTTTTAATGACTCCAACCTAAGTGTATTCAATCATCCGACTTCAACTGTATGTCTTGTTTCACAGTGAAGTGAGTAATGCATTGGCCCCATTTTTTAAATGGTAATTAATGCATTGCAAGGATGATTCCAAGTTCCAACTCCTTGTGTGAAAGGTGCAGAACTGATTTTTCTGAACTCATCAAGTACAGTAGCCCTTCACCCTGTCTTTCTTACACTATATTATATTGCTGACACGGCAAGATCCAGGCCATACCCAAGACATTGCTGGCAATCATTAAAACAACAAGTTCTTATGTTCATGCAAGATTTGTAATGGAACATTATGCAATGGGAAAACAACAGAGAACTGGTATTGTATGGAACTATGGATTTTAGTGACTGTATTGCAGACTGTATTGCAGACATTGCAAGAACATAACCAAGAGATTGCTGGCATTCTGTCATGCGCAGCGAAACAGGTGAACCCAAGTGCAGACTCAGACGAGGGGACTGGGATGAGGTAACCAAGGTGTTTACTGAAACACGGGGATGATGGGGTGCAGTGCAGGGGAAGCTCAGGCGGGTTGCAGGAAGCCAGGTGCGGGGGCTTAGCCTGGAGCAAGGGGAGTTGGGACTGGGAAAGCAGGTCTGGAGAGGAATCCAAGGACGCAGTGGAGTGGGGGGTCCAGGACAGAGTAGCAGGACTGATGAGACGTGGGACTGGAGACCGGGGCCAAAGTCAGAGCAGGCAGAATGAGCAGAGGTTACGATCTGGCAGCGTAGAAGTGACAGGGCTGAGTATTTGTTGAGGCCTTGATTATGGAATAGGTTGCAGGTTGGTGGGGATCAGCCCTGCCTCCAGCACACCTGTCTCCACCCACACAATTACACACACAAACAGAGTGGAAGAGGGAGAGATCACTGGGGGAGTGGCGGCAGGTTAGGGAGACACCGGATTGGAAGTAGAGGGTGTGGCAGGAGCAGATGTAACAAATTCAACAAGTTCTTATATTGATGGGAGACATACTAAAACATGAACAATAACATACAATGGGAAAACAACAGAAAAACCAACATTTTTACTCAGGAATATGGAATTGTGGATATTGCTGTTCTGACTTCGATGCAGGGGGGTTTGTGTTGTTGCCGATCAATACCGTTTGAAGGCCAACATCCTTAATACAATACTCTGAACGTTTGTGTGCAGATATTCTGAGGCTTCTGGCCGAGGTTTTTTTTCTTCAGAATCGACCCACAGTCCAGGATCCCAAGGTTCACCATTTGTGCAATCCTTTGTTCTGATAAGAAGAGAAAGAAAGAGAGAAAACATAGAGAAAGAGAGAAGATAGAGAGATGCATTTTTCAGCAGCCAAGTCAACACGGTAGAAAGGCTCCAGTGTACACCAACAGGACTTTATCATGTTACCTTCTTCCCCAGAACAGAGGATCTCATAGGGGAATTGGAAGACTCATGGTAAAAAGTCACCTCTCATAGTGGGAAAACACACCCTGAGTTTGGGAACTCAGGCGAGGAGAAACAGCACACTAATGTACACACCTCCCCCTGCTGTGTCTGAGCATGCTACAGTCGATGCACCTTCTGCATGCTCTCTGAATATGGAAATAGCATTTGACCAGTCAAACAGATACCGTAGATATTGGCCATTGTAGAGCCTACTAGCGTGTTGTCCTCTCCCTCCGCCCTCTCCTGCTCTCCACCCTCTGCTGGTTGTTGCTGTTGTTGTTGCACAGGGCAAATATAAGTCAAAGTGTATTGGTCGTGTACACATATTTTGCAGATGTTATCGCAGGTGCAGTGAAATTATTGTGTTTCTACCTCCAACAGTGGAGTAATACCTGCTATGTTCCTAGCTCCAACGGTGTGGTCATATATAACAATACATAATACACACAAATCACCAAAATAAAATGAAATGAATTAAGAAATATCAAGTAATGTCAGAGTCCGGAATATAAATATATATGTATAGGATGGTCTGTACAGACATTTATGGACAGTATATGAATAGGAAAGGTGTGTACAGCAGTAGTTACATAGGATGCGCCTTGACTAGAATACAGTTTATACATATGAAGTGGGTAAAACTGTATGTAAACATGAATAAAGGGACCCGTGTTGAATGACTATGTACACCGGCCAGCAGTCTCTAAGGTTCAGGGTCGAGTACTGGGCGATAGCAGGCTAGTAACAGTGACCAAAGTTCAGAGCACGGTACTGGGTGGAGGCCGGCTAGTGGTGACTGTTGAACAGTCTAATAAGATCACATCAAAGTCAGCAGAGCAATAGACTGGTGTGCTTACGTGTGTATGTGGCATGTCTACTGACAAAAACACTGCATCTGCATCTGTTGGGGATGAGAGTCCCTGTATGCAGGTCTCATCTGTCTTACCATACTCACCGCCTCCCTAACAGCCTCATCCCTCAGCCTCAAATCCCATAAGCACCATCTGTTGTTCCGTCTCCCAAAAACTCCATTAGCAATGTCATCTATTAGCCACAGAACTGGCCACAGGGAGAAATTTGGTTTGGCTGGCAGTGTGACTGGGCCCTATGGGCTAGTGATGGGAGGGCAGGGATGGGGGGATAAATAGAGAAGATGAATGGACAGGAACAGGATCAGTGACAGAATCATCAACAACCCCCAGGGCGGAAATGACCACAGCCCTCCATCCCTCCAGCCCTCCATCCATCCCTCCATCCATTTTCTTCTCTTTTCCTCTCATGTCTATCTCTTATCTCCATCCTCTCCATCCCTTTCCCTGACAGATCTACACAATCAAATCGCATACAGGGGAATCATGTGTAACATCCATATCGCAGTAGCATCTATTTCTAAATATGTTAATTTCTCTTCCTTTTCGCATTTTCATCTCTTACTCTACCCATGCTCCTTATACCAACTTCTTTGTAATTTATCCCTCTTCTGGTCTTTCTCACATTCTCCATCTCCCTCTCCATCCCTCCTTCCCTCCCTCCGTGAGATCGACCTCTTGCAGGTGGAGGTGAGATTAGGTGTGTGTGTCAGGGAAATGGGGCTTGTCTCCTCTACAGTGATAGAGGTCTACCGCAGCAGGTACATCCTTAGGGCTTTACAATAACAACTGTACAACAGAGGCACTAACAACACAGCATAAACAACAACAGCAGCACATCCACTTCACTGAGCCTAAGACACACAGCCATGCAGGATATAAGGAATGCAATGGATATACAAAGCAGTGATGTCTGTCACTCTGATTTACTGACTGATTTACTGGCTGATCGGCTGAATTAATGGATGGATGAATGGATGGATGGCTGGACGGATGAATGGATGGATGAATGACAAATGGATGTGTACAATATTAATGAATATGGGAGGGATGTGTTCATATCATGAATGAGTAAAATAATGACTGCTTCTCAGCTACTCTAACACAGTAGGATGGTCACAATGTTACGCTGTCATCAAATATATATTATTAGTTTGAGTTTTATCCTGATTCCTTTTGAAGGCTACCTACGGTGGACTGATAAGAAATTCTAACAAATGAGTTCCTGTCTTCTACTGTCATGCAGCCTGTTCCTCCATATCACAGGGAGATGACAAGCCTTGTGGGCAGGCAGGCAGGCAGGCGTGTGTGCGTGTGTGCGCGCCAATGAGTGTGTATGTCCGTACTGAAATATGTGTGTGTGTGACAGGCCTGTCGAGCCCATCCCATTCCTCAGCATGAGAAAAACAAATAATTCTGACGCATGGAACACTGGAGCCTGCTGTCGCTCTTCCCCACTGGCACTCTACTGTGCTCGCTAGTAGGACGTATCACAACAAATCCATTCATCAATCAATCACTCACTCAGTCAGTCCAGCCAATCAGTCAAACAAACTAAAAATACCCACCGGTGTAATCCCAATTCACCAATGGGTTTAACTCGGCAATAAAGAAGGGATATTAAAATCCATCCACCAATCAATTATTAATCAGTCATTCAATCAATATAGCAACTAGAATCAAACAATGGAAGTGTTAGGTGTGAGGACATGAGGGGGATCAACTGGAAGTTATCTACTCAGCCACAGTGCCCTACAGCTTACTGTGCCCTGCAGCTCACTGTCACTCTCTTTCTTGTTCTCACTTATGGAGAAAAAAAAATGATTTCACATGTAACATTTTCAGATGTTTTGCACATGTGAAATGTATTGGAACACTTCATGTGGATTAAAATTTTTACATGATGCCCTGCTAACAAAATTGTATTGTTAGGATGTCACTAGAGTTTTACAGCAGAGTCATGTTTTAAGTGTAAAAATAATAATGACTCCATAATCCATGCTTTCTGGGAAGGCTATAAAGTCTGAAAGCAGTGTAAAAATACTTAAAAGTACGAATGGAATTTTTGGGGTCTGTACTTTACTTTACTATTTATATTTTTGACAACTTTTACTTTTACTTTACTACATTCCTAAAGAAAATAATGTACTTTTTACTCAATACATTTTCCCTGACACCCAAAAGTACTTACGTTTTGAATGCTTAGCAGCACAGGAACATTTTCAAATTCACACACTTACCTCAGGAGCATCCCTGGTCATCCCTGCTGCCTCTGATCTGGTGGACTCACCAAATACAAACGCTTCATTTGTAATGATGTTGTGAGTGTTGGAGTTTGCCCCTGGCTATCTGTAAATAAAATAATAAAATGGTGTCGTGTGGTTTGTTTAATACAAGGAATTTGAAGTTGTAATACTTTTACTTTTGACACTTAATTATATTTGATCAATTACATTTACTTTTGATACTGAAGTATATTTAAAACCAAATATTTTTTGACTTTTACTCAAGTAGTATTTTACTGGGTGACTTTCACTTTTACTTGAGCCATTTTCTTTTAAGGTGTTACGGTTTTCTTTGGGTGAAGTAGAGTCGGACCAAAATGCAGAGTGGCTATTGCGATCCGTGTTTATTTAATAATGATGAAACCAAACGGTACAAAAACAATAAACGCAATGTGAAAACCGAAACAGCCTAAACTGGTGCAAACTAACACAGACAGGAAACACGACAATCACCCAGTGAAAACCAGGCGACCTAAATATGGTTCCCAATCAGAGACAATGACTAACACCTGCCTCTGATTGAGAACCATATCAGGCCAAACATAGAAATAGACTAACCAGACACACAACATAGAATGCCCACCCAGCTCACGTCCTGACCAACACTAAAACAAGGAAAACACACTCGAACGATGGTCAGAACGTGACATAAGGTGTCTTTACTTTTACTCAAGTATGACATTTGGGTACTTTTTCCACCACTGTTCACAAAGTTCTGTGCGGCGCTAGAAAGTCAGTAATATTACAATGTCAACATACGTTTAATCCGTCTGTCTGCATTTTTCAAGACATGACATAATGGGCTGGACGATTCCCTTCTCATCACTCATCTTGAAAAAACGTTTATATGGATTTCGTATAAAAAACGAAATCAATCAATCCGCAATCATTAACACAATGGAGAAAAAAAATTGAATGATTTATTATTTCAATATCGAAATAGCACGGACGACTGAAAAAATCTAATTGGTACAATTTAAGGCAAACACCAATACAGACACTAAGGACAGGGATGTTTGTGTTTAGTCATTGTTTGTGTGCGTCTGTACTATAACTTACTGTTTGAATGTATAATACGTTTTTGTAATCTGGAGTGGAAAAAATTATGAAAGTTTTCAATTAACATATTTGACATATATGATTATATTGTGCATGTACACTGAGTGTACAAAACAATAGGAACACCTGCTCTTTCCAAGACATAAACTGACCAGGTGAATCCAGGTGGAAGCTATGATCCCTTTATGATGTCACCTAAATCCACATCAATCAGTGTAGATGAAGGGGAGGGGACAGGTTAAAGAATGATTGTTAAGCCTTGACACAATTGAGGCATGGATTGGGTATGTGTGCCATTCAGAGGGTGAATATTTACAAAATATTTAAGTGCCTTTGAACGGGGTATGGTAGTAGGTGCCAGGCACACCGGCTTTGGCGTGTCAACAAATGCAGCACTGCTGGGTTTTTCACGCTCAACAGTTTCCTGTGTGTATCAAGAATGGTCCACCCCCCTAAGGACATTCAGCCAACTTGACAGAATTTTGGGAAGCATTGGGCCAGCATCCCCTTGGAACGCCTTTGACACCTTGTAGAGTCCATGCCCCGATGCATTGAGGCTGTTCTGAGGGGCAAAAGGGGTTGCAACTAAATATTAGGAACGTGTTCCCAACGTTTTGTACACTCGGTGTATATTGATACAGTAATTGCCCTCACCTGGGATTTGATTCATGGCATTCCAATCTTCCTGCTAGGCCAACATGTCTGTGTAATTGAGTGGTTTCATGTGTATTCGCACATTTTGTACTTCAAAGTAAATCTCAGCTTTGTATAATACACTCAAGAAAAACGATTATATTTATCATAGTGATTCAGGAGTAACATTAAAACATAATGATATGCCCCATTAAGCACTAGGCGGCAGGTAGCCTAGTGGTTAGAGAGTTGGGCCAGTAACCGAAAGGTTGTTGTATTGAATCCCTGAGCTGACAAACATCTGTCGTTCTGAGCAACCGTTGTTCACCGGGCACTGAAGATGTCGATTAAGGCAGCCCCCCACACCTGTCTGATTCATGGAGTTTGGGTTAAATGCAGGAAGATACATTTCAGTTGAAGGCATTCAACTGACTAGGTATCCCTTCTTCCCAACAACATTAGACACCTATTCAGAACACCCTCAAATTGCCGGGAAAAAAAAGTCAATAGAATCAATGATGAGAGAACAGTCAGATTAACTGCTAACTAAAGCAGGCAGAAGCACACTTTTGCTAAGTGCAGTGATGTTTCATAGGTAATGAATGTGTAGGGGACTTCTGAGCATGCTACAGACTTTACCGTGCAGCAGATAGATCAGCGTACCCCAAATCCAGAGGGTAGGAGTTCAAACCCAGGTGCGTTCATATTGTAAAGTGATCATGTCAAATGTAATCATATTGCCATTGATTAAAGATTTTGACACTATTTTAGCTGAACAGCATACTACTTGCTGTGAAAATTTTCAAATGTGAAAGTCTAACTCAATGTGGAATTGCCTTTTCACAGTAGTTTGTAGATTCATGGTATCACATGTTGAACTTTTGCATTTATTTAACCTAAGATCATGTTTTCAACACATTGTTTTCAAACATCTCTCTCTCTCTCTCTCTCTCTCTCTCTCTCTCTTTCTCTCTCTCTCTGTCTCTCTCTCTCTCTCTCTCTCTCTCTCTCTTTTCAAAGGAGTAAAGACATTTCAGATGTCGTATTATGACTATGTACAGTGTTATAACAATGTGCAAAAAGTTAAAGCACAAAAGGGAAAATATATGGGTTGTATATATGGGTATATGGGTTGTATATATGGGTATATGGGTTGTATATATGCGTAAATATGGGTTGTATTTACAATGGTGTTTGTTCTTCACTGGATGCCCTTTTCTTGTGGCAGGTCACACATATTGCTGCAGTGACGGCACACGGTGGTATTTCACCCAGTTGATATGGGTTTGGTTTTTGAATTACTTGTGGTTCTATGTAATCTGAGGGAAATATGTTTCTCTAATATGGTCATGCATTTGGTAGGAGGTTAGGAAGTGCAGCTCAGTTTCCACCTCATTTTGTAGGCAGTGTGCACACAGCCTGTCTTCTCTTGAGAGCCAGGTCTGCCTACGGCGGCCTCTCTCAATAGCAAGGCTATGCTCACTGAGTCTGTACATAGTCAAAGCTTTCCTTAGGTTTGTGTCAGTCACAGTGGTCAGGAATTCTGCCACTGTGTTCTCTCTGTTTACGGCCAAATTACATGCCAGTTTGCTCAGCTTGTGTCTTAGTTCTTTCCAATGCGTCAAGTAATTATCTTTTTGTTTTCTCTTTTCTGGATTTTGATAATTAGTGGGTCTCTTCCTAATTCTGCTCTGCATGCATTATTTGTTGTTTTATGTCGTACAAGGAGGATGTTTTTGCATAATTCTGCATGCAGAGTCTCAATTTGGTGTTGTCCCATTTTGTGAATACTTGGTTGGTGAGCGGAACCCAGACCTCACAACCATAAAGGTCCATTAACTGATTAAAGTATTTTTAGCCAAATCCTAATTGGGAGGTTGAATTTGATGTACTTTTGATGGCGTAGAAGGCCCTTCTTGCCTTGTCTCTCAGATCGGTCACAACTTTGTAGAAGTTACATGTGGTGCTGATGTTGAGGCCCAAGGTAGGTATAATTATTTGTGTGCTCTAGGGCAATGGTGTCTACATGGAATTTGTATTTGTGGTTCTGTCAACTGGACCTTTTTTGGAGCACAATTATTTTTGTCTTACTGAGATTTAATGTCAAGGCCCAGGTCTGACAGAATCTGTGCAGAAGATCTACAGTCGTTCCGTCTTTAAAAGTTGCGTCATACTGAGGCACACCTTGCGTGCTCAGCATTCTGTGGCATGTAATTTAATTCTCAGCCATTTTTTATGCTACTGCAGGTTATTGCTAGTCTGACCACCAGAAGGCATCTTTGAGAAGCATTTGATTGTCTTCCATATTGCATATTTGCTCAATTAATTTGATTAATATTATGGTGTTTCAAGCACCCAAGCTAACGTTGGCTAGCTTGCTAGCTACTTCCAGACACAAATGAGACCACTCTGACCATTTTACCCGCCCTGGCAGAGCTGGTTAGGCAGTTTTTGAGGGCCCAGGTCTGGCAGAATCTATGCAGGAGATATATGGGCTGTTGTAGGCCCTCTTTGGTTGGGGAATGAAGCACCAGATCATCAGCAAACAGCAAACAGTAAAGATTTGACTTCAGATTCTCTCTCCCTCTCTCTCTCTCTCTCTCTCTCTCTCTCTCTCTCTCTCTCTCCCTCTGCTTCCCTCCCTCCCACTCTCTCTTTCCTCCTCCCCGTTCTGTTTGATTTACTGGATTACTGTCCATAAATCTGTCCATAACAGAGTGATATCATGAAGCCACAAAACAATATGCTGCATGTTTTGACTAAAAGCCTGTGGGAGAAATAAAGTTGTGTGTGGCAGGGGAGAATGGAAGATGTGGAAGAAGAGCGGGCGGCCAATATTCATTTCTCTCAGTTTGTCTTGGAGAAGTGGGAATGCTGACTTTTCTGTGTGAGCTCTCTGGAGAGATGGAGTTGAGAGATGGAGAGATGGAAAGAGAGGGAGTGAGGGAGAAAGAAAGAGGGGTTAGATAGAGAGAGGGGGGAGGGGTAATTACATTGATGTGGGAGGAGAAGGTGAAAATCTTCTAGGAGAGACAGATTTAAAGAGACCGGATGTTGACGGTCAGACAGTATACCGACTAGAGGCATTGGTTGTAGGTAGGCATGCACACACACACAGTACCCATTTCTCCATCTCCCCCTCGCACTCATTCACATGCTTTTGAATATGATACTCATACCACCCATACAAAATTAAATCCATCTCTTTTTTGGACCTCTTCACTCTCTCCTTCACTGAAAATCTCTAATCACTCTAGAGTATGACCTCTCAGAGATATTGATAACAAGTGGTCCTTTCAGAGGTTTTTATCGTTGCCATTCCACATTACTCTTAGCAGAACCTTTGAAGTGTGCTGCCAGAGCATCTGACTGTCACCACAGTGTGACCTTCAAATAGAACACAGGATGAAAGAACTGACTGCTCTGAATGCCTGCTCTTCTCCGGGACTCTGTCTGTGGCTTTTGATTTAGTACAGTCACCTTGTTCTATCCAAAAAGCAATTTTTTTGTTATATTTGACAGATGTTTTATGTCTAAACCAGCCACGGCAGTGCTAGATGTCTTCTTGAAGCATGTTAGACATAGAGAGACTCAATGATGAATCAATCCTGGTAATACCAATGTGAAAAACTCACTCTAACTTCCTATTCCAAAACTGATATTGACTTTGCGGACTTTGTCATCTAGCACTCACAGAGACAGGGTGGAATCAGAACACCCATTTGCTCATTAATCATGGGATGTGACTTCTACTACCCATAATTCCTGGGCTGTAGCCTTGGGGGTCGGTGCAGAGGGGTCGATCCCCTGTTTAAACATCTTAATTTGCTTTGTTTGTTTCCTTGGATTGATAGGGATTATTCCCTCTTGCATCTGAGATATATATATTTTTTAAATCTCTTACTCTCTCTCTTGCTTACATTCGCTCATACAATAGGAAGTGGTACTTTGAAGTATATGAGGAACTAAATTGTTACATGCATGAAACTACGTGCAGAAAGAAAACAGTTTGACTGTGGAACAGCCTCAAATAATCAATCCATTTCCCTTGTGTTTTAGCCGTACTTTAAACATGTTGGAATAAATCTTTCCCAAACCGTCTTTCACACCAAGCAATGAACCATATAGAATATCTACGCTCAACAGTTTCACGTCTCAAAATAACACCTGTATCTCTCTGACTATGGAATAAATGGGCCATTGTTTTATGGAAGGATCTTCTGAACATATCCAATGAACCCTGTGAACAAGAAGTCACTTCAGACTGAGTTAACCCCCTTGAAGTTTCCTAATTAACAAGACCAACATAATCTGGGAACGACAGAAACACAGGACAGTAGAAGAAGAGAAAGAGGAAGAGAAAAGGGAAGTTGATTGGCAGCATCGATGTCGGCCTCAATGCCGAGGATCAACAGGGACTTTTCTACGGACTTAGAGGTGATTAAACGAAGTGATTTGGAATAAATACCAATTTAATGTGATTATTATTCAAAGTGCTGGGCTGCTGAGGATAGAGATTGGCACAGAGCATTCATTGCCATCGGGGAACGGCTAGGTATTAGCACAAGATGAATGTGCTTTAATGACAAATGTAGCAGAAAAGACGGCGAGGCAGGCTGTCAAAAAGATACGGGAACTTCTTTGATGTTTTTCTGTGTGTGTGTGTGTGTGTGTGTGTGTGTGTGTGTGTGTGTGTGTGTGTGTGTGTGTGTGTGTGCGTGTGCACGTGAATGCATGCATGTGAACTCACATACGCCTAATGTGTGTGAACTTGTGTGCATGTGAGTGTGTGTCTCCACAGCTTATTTGTATTTTCCTGTGTGCGTACACACTATCCCAGCGTAAAAACATAATTTATATCTGAGACTAATGACTAGTCATGACACCTGTGGAGAAAACTGCTGCCTTTAAATCCGTAAACCCCCGTAACAGCGGGCTTAGCACCGCCGTTCCTCTTAAAGGGTTATTTTACACGGCTAATGCTTTATTAACTCTGCATCACATGGCTGAACACGGTAGAAATGTGTCTGCTGGGCCGCATCTCAAATGGCACCCTATTCCCGCAGGACAATATATAATGTCATCTATAGGGAGTAGGGTGCCATTTGAGACACACCCCTACCCTTGATACTTCCAGCACTTGTACGTCATCTTAATGGCTTTCTGCGGTAATGAACTAAAGCATTGTGAACACACATGAATGGGACAGAGATGCAGGGGAGGAATGTCAATGGCTTGCATATTTGTTTTTCATACATTTCTAATTCTTCCAGCCGCACTCATCATGCATATTTTGTGATTCAAATGAAGCAATAGTGATTTTTGCATTTTAATGATTGCTTCTCCATCTGTGATGGTTGGTTTGTCAGGTATGTGTGCCTGGCATCCTACACAGTGAGAGTGAAAGCATGGCGGTGGTGGTGGTGGTGTGTGTGTGTGTGTGTCTCCCTGTTAGCCGTAGCTTAGCGTTAGCTTGGCTAATACCTGAACATGGGTTTAGAGAAGCGCTGAAGCCATTAAGGCAGAATATTCAGTATTGTTACAGCTAGTCAGGTGTGCAACACACCCACAAAAGTGTCACCTCAGACAGCGTGTACAGGCAGAAAGCTAAATGTGAACATAGAGACGCACAGCATTCAAGCAAGGACGCTAGGCTAATTGCCATTCCCATTAAGTTTTCTTTGCAGTTGGCTGGCCAACAGGATGTGTAGCCTCGCCAATGTGCCCAAAATAGTAGGCATCTGATTGAAAAGGTTATTGTCCTTTTAAGTTACTTTGTGAATGCAGTGTGTCGGTAATAACATTTGAGTCATTTAGCAGACGCCCTTATCCAGAGGGACTTACAGGGACAATTAGGGTTAAGTGCCATGCTCAAAGTTACTTCACTTCCAAACTGGACCTGCTTTCTCGTCCTAGTGTATTAGCAGTTACTAAGTTGCTATGGAAAAGGCACTACAGCAGTGGCAAATTACATTTTAACAGGATTCGAAACGTTCTACTTGTAACATGATTTCTGTCTATATATCTGTCGCCTTGTCAAATATGGGATTTGTGTTTTCGTGAACCCAAAATGGAGTACATATTATCTCCCACATCACCAACAGCCGTCTCGCGGGTTCATGGTCCTGTCTTCACTTGCTGTTCTCTTCATGGTTAGTTGTCTCTTTTCTCCAGTTTTGGGCCCGGAGGCAAGGAAAATGTAAACAGTTTTGACAAGGTTATCTCGCGTCTCCCGTGACAGTCGTCCCTCCATTCTGCACAACGTTTATGCAAACTTTTCCTCTCCCGCCGACGTGTCCCTGGCTTTTTAAGACCATCCGAGCAGGAGAGCGGAATATCAATTTCCGTCTCACGCTGGGCTAGGCCATTGTAATGCGAGGCGACATCTTGCGCCATCATTCAGATGCGTGCAAATCATTAGAAAGGATTGGTGGACAGAAGAGTCTTGGCAGATGAACAGATGGATCTCATTCAGGATGTATGACTTGATTCATGTTGCGCCTGAAACAACCCTGGGTAGGAAGCGCAGGGAACGGATGGTGGAAGATGTGAAAGGATCATTTACGAAAAACTATTTCCACCAATTTTTCACATTTCAGTTTTTTCATCAGAAATGATTGCTTATGGGTACCTTCATGTGTGTGCAAAATATTGCTGTCCTCAGATTGTTTATTTACAGATTTGAATTTGTTTTAATTTTTTTTTAAACACTATGAACATTCTGTTCCATTCCAGATATATTATATCCAGTGTTTAGCTCGAATGGAATGTTCACATTGTGTGTATTTGACTGTGACATATGGATGTCTCACCTAACTATCTTAACATGAATGTGCTTACTTTAAGTCACTCTGGATAAGAGCATCTGCTAAATGACTCAAATGCAAGATGCGAATGTTTTACGTACAGGTCTCATATTCCTGTATACACTTTTTTTTCAAACAAATATTAAATTGATGTCACAAATGTATAATTTGTACAGGTCTTTGTTAAAAATAGAGTTATGTTACATTTGACTGTGAAAAACCTAGCAGTAGTACTTGTTTCTCTGAGAATGAGGCAGGTATATAGCATTTTGAAAAAAATGCATGATCATTTGTCTCTCTGAAATGAAACCATCAAGTGATAGATTTTAAACAGATACAGGTCTGTCATTGAACAACCCCATGCCATGATTAGATAGTTTAAAAAAACACACCCCTCTTTCATAATTTCTTAAAACAATAAAAGCTCATTTACCAGCATTGCTGAAAAGGGGGATTTGGAATCCAACTCTTCATATAGACAGAAAGAAAACAGGGCTTTCCAACTACAGTCCTTCATGGTCGTTAGGATGCTGATTCTCCTCTCCCAATGCCCTATAATGACTTCATAAATTAGTTTCAGTGTGACATATTTTAGTTTTATTAGTTTTTTTGTTTGTTTATAGTATGACCGATCAAGTAATAGTTAATCATAGACCAATTACGTCCAATGACCTGTTTTCTCCTGGTCTAAAACAGGCCCTTGCTAACCAATGATGGTTACGGTGAAGGTAGCTTTTTCCCACCTATGTTTTGTAGGTAGTTGTTTTCTGTTTAGTGTTTTCTCCACCTGACAGGACTGTTTCGGTTCTCACGTTGTTATTTTTTGTTCTAGTGTTCAGTTGTCATATAAATATCATGAACACTTACCATGCTGCGCTTTGGTCCGATTCTTCATCAGACGACGACCATTACATTCATCTTATCAAGAATGATTAAACAGGTGTCTGTCTCCCTCCCTCCATAGCCCCCCTCTCTCTCTCCTGGCAGTGGGTGGGTGAGTACACTGTGTCTTCTGGCCCTGTTGGAGGAACGTGGTGGTTCAGTAATGTCGCGTGTGAACGGCACCCCAGCGCTCCCCTGAGGCAAACAGAAAACCGAGAGAGCAGGGTGCCAATCAGCTACACACACACACACACACACACACACACACACACACACACACGCCCTGTTGGAGGAACGTGGCGGTTCAGTAATGTCGCATGTGAACGGCACCCTAGCGCTCCCCTGAGGCAAACAGAAAACTGAGAGAGCAGGGTGCCAATCAGCTACACACACACACACACACACACACACACACACACACACACACACACACACACACACACACACACACACACACACACACACACACGCTGTTACATAGTATACACACACAGTTACATACACAAGGTCAGACACACACACACACACACACACACACTCTCTCTGAGATGTCCAAACACTCATTGGCTCATCACACTAGCAGTAGAAGATCAAGTTTGAAACAATTCATTTTCAAAGTAATGAATACAGAGAATAACAGACAAGTCATTGCATCATATACACTACATGCTTGTCGATCTCATTCCAAAATTTGAATAGTGAGGTCAGGCACTGATGTTGGATGATTAGGTCTGGCTCTCATTTGGCGTTCCAATTCATCCCAAAGGTGTTCGATGGGGTTGAGGTCAGGGCTCTGTGCAGGCCAGTCAAGTTCTTCCACACCGATCTCGACAAACCATTTTTGTATGCTGTGCATGGGGCCATTGTCATGCTGAAACAGGAAAAGGCCTTCCCCAAACTGTTACCACAAAGATGGAAGCACAGAATTGTCTGGAATGTAATTGTATGCTGTAGTGTTAAGATTTAACTTCATTGGAACCAAGGGGCCTAGCCCGAACCATGAAAAACAGCCCCAGAACATTATTCCTCCTACACCAAACTTAACAGTTGGCACTATGCATTCGGGCAGGTAGCGTTTCCCTGTCATCTGCAAAACCCATATTCATCCTACAGACTGCCCGACGGCGAAGTGATTCATCACTTCAGGGAACGCGTTTCCACAGCTCCAGAGTCCAATGGCGGTGAGCTTTACATCACTCCAGCCGACGGTTGGCATTGTGCATGGTGATCTTAGGCTTGTGTCCGGCTGCTCGGACATGGAAACCCATTTCATGAAGCTGCCGACGAACAGTTCTTGTGCTGACGTTGATTCCAGAGGCAGTTTGGAACTTGTTAGAGAGTGTTGCAACGCGCCACGCGCTCCAGCACTCGACAGTCCCATTCTTTGAGCTTGTGTGGCCTGTCACTTTGTGGCTAGACGTTTCCACTTCTACAATAACAGCACCTACAGTTGACCAGGGTATCTCTAGCGGGGCAGAAATTTGATGAACTGACTTGTTGTAAAGGTGTCATCCTATGATGGTGCCACAATAAAAGTCACTGAGTTCTTCAGTAAGGCCATTCTACTGCCAATGTTTGTCTATGAAGATTGCATGGCTTGTGTGCTCGATTTTATATACCCTTCAGCAACGGGTGTGGCCGAAATAGCCCGAATTAACTAATTTGAAGGGGTGTCCACATACTTTTGTATATACAGTGCCTTGCGAAAGTATTCGGCCCCCTTGAACTTTGCGACCTTTTGCCACATTTCAGGCTTCAAACATAAAGATATAAAACTGTATTTTTTTGTGAAGAATCAACAACAAGTGGGACACAATCATGAAGTGGAACGACATTTATTGGATATTTCAAACTTTTTTAACAAATCAAAAACTGAAAGATTGGGCGTGCAAAATTATTCAGCCCCCTTAAGTGAATACTTTGTAGCGCCACCTTTTGCTGCGATTACAGCTGTAAGTCGCTTGGGGTATGTCTCTATCAGTTTTGCACATCGAGAGACTGAATTTTTTTCCCATTCATCCTTGCAAAACAGCTCGAGCTCAGTGAGGTTGGATGGAGAGCATTTGTGAACAGCACTTTTCAGTTCTTTCCACAGATTCTCGATTGGATTCAGGTCTGGACTTTGACTTGGCCATTCTAACACCTGGATATGTTTATTTTTGAACCATTCCATTGTAGATTTTGATTTATGTTTTGGATCATTTTCTTGTTGGAAGACAAATCTCCGTCCCAGTCTCAGGTCTTTTGCAGACTCCATCAGGTTTTCTTCCAGAATGGTCCTGTATTTGGCTCCATCCATCTTCCCATCAATTTTAACCATCTTCCCTGTCCCTGCTGAAGAAAAGCAGGCCCAAACCATGATGCTGCCACCACCATGTTTGACAGTGGGGATGGTGTGTTTAGGGTTATGAGCTGTGTTGCTTTTACGCCAAACATAACATTTTGCATTGTTGCCAAAAAGTTCAATTTTGGTTTCATCTGACCAGAGCACCTTCTTCCACGTTTGGTGTGTCTCCCAGGTGGCTTGTGGCAAACTTTAAACGACACTTTTTATGGATACCTTTAAGAAATGGCTTTCTTCTTGCCACTCTTCCATAAAGGCCAGATTTGTGCAATATAGGACTGATTGTTGTCCTATGGACAGAGTCTCCCACCTCAGCTGTAGATCTCTGCAGTTCATCCAGAGTGATCATGGGCCTCTTGGCTGCATCTCTGATCAGTCTTCTCCTTGTATGAGCTGAAAGTTTAGAGGGACGGCCAGGTCTTGGTAGATTTGCAGTGGTCTGATACTCCTTTCATTTCAATATTACCGCTTGCACAGTGCTCCTTGGGATGTTTAAAGCTTGGGAAATCTTTTTGTATCCAAATCCGGCTTTAAACTTCTTCACAACAGTATCTCGGACCTGCCTGGTGTGTTCCTTGTTCTTCATGATGCTCTCTGCGCTTTTAACGGACCTCTGAGACTATCACAGTGCAGGTGCATTTATACGGAGACTTGATTACACACAGGTGGATTGTATTTATCATCATTAGTCATTTAGGTCAACATTGGATCATTCAGAGATCCTCACTGAACTTCTGGAGAGAGTTTGCTGCACTGAAAGTAAAGGGGCTGAATAATTTTGCACGCCCAATTTTTCAGTTTTTGATTTGTTAAAAAAGTTTGAAATATCCAATAAATGTCATTCCACTTCATGATTGTGTCCCACTTGTTGTTCATTCTTCACAATAAAATAGAGTTTTATATCTTTATGTTTGAAGCCTGAAATGTGGCAAAAGGTCGCAAAGTTCAAGGGGCCCGAATACTTTCGCAAGGCAGTGTATAGTGTACAACTGATGTCTCTAAACAGACTTTCTTTTTGAATGAGGGTTTTTTTTTCAGCTCATTTAACCAGGGTGAGTTTCTGACAGTAAATACGACATGGGATGTCGGTGAACTGCTGCCAGCTCACAAATTCAATTACTCCACAAACATTTCCACACTTCAAACATGGGCTGTTTTGGTGCAATTATCCCCCATCATTCATTTAGCTGGAGCCCATTTCTACTCAGTACAGTAACTCTCAATATTCCCACTTCTGAGACACACATTTGCATAACATGACGAGAAAAATAAGGAAAGTGTTAGTCAAACAAAAGATTACCTTGTGCCCAGGACCAGCTCGCAAGACAGAGTGATACGTTTTCTTTATTCACTGTTGATTCGTTCATTTTTTTCCCCTGTTCAACTCATACCATTTTCCCTTCCTCAGAAGCTCTCCCATGAATACCAAACGACGTTATGAAAGCATCTAAAATTCAGCGCCCATCTTTTTTCATAGTTTCTCTTATTGGGTTCAATGATAAAGAACTATTTTTATTCCGGGCAGCAGTGGGAGCAGGAGGAGAAAACAAAAGACTTCTCCCACAGCTGCCATTCCCTTCCTCTTTTTAACCAAATGATGTTGTACGTTTTCTATGTTATTGCACATTATGTTCAAGGTTGGACAGAAATTACATTCCTGTGCTGAGTGAACATTTCAACACGAAAGGTTTTCTTGTGCATCATTTAATTGATCAAATATATATATCGACGGACATTCTCATAATTCAAAGTAGGAATGCTATTTTCGCTTTTCCCCCGGAACCCAGGCAAGCAGAACTACCTAAATGTTGTCAGTTGTCTAATACATTGTCTTCCTCTCCTTTCCTTAATGAAAAAAAATATTTTCTGTTCTATTCTGGTAGAGACTGGTCTTAGAGAATACAGCTCTGCTTCTGTCCTGCTGAGTCCTGGCTCCTGTTTCTGGCCCCCGGCCCAGCACCCCGCCGGTCCATGTTACACCCTTCCGCCTGTCCACCCCAGAGGTAGTCCCACCTTCCCCTTCACACCGTAGGCCGTTCCCCGCCATGGAGGCAGTGTATGAGGGAACTCATTAGCCTATCCCGGGCCATGAGCTTTTAATTCAACACAGCCCACCACCACACACCACGCTATCCACCCTGCCAATGAACAACAGAGTGGATTACGCAGTACAAACCAAAACACACTCATATACACCATGCACACCATGCATACACCCATGCACACGTGCACGCACACATCCACAACAACAGCAGTCCTCTTCACAGAACTGTTTTTCAGGCTGCTCGGGGAAAGTGTGAGTGAAAACAGTGGTGATTCATAGTTCACACCAGTAGCGGAGGAGACGTCACCCTTGACTGTTTCATTAACTTCTTGCGTTGCCCCTGCAGTCTAGTGCAGTGCAGGCACTTTCACACTCAACCTGTTCAATAAAGGGGCGGTTATAACCTCTGACAAGTACTCACTCCCTCCCTCTCTCCTGTGTGTTGGCGCTTACTGTATGCAGTCAGTGCCAGCAGCGCTGCTGAAATACCACTCCCATAGCGAACTGTCTGCCCGACAGGCACATCTGACCTCTGTCAGGAAGAGGAATCATGAATCAGAATTAAAACAAGTGCTGCATAAGCATCTCCCAGTGTGCTTTACTGCTCAGTGCCCCACGCATAATAATGAAGAGGGGATAGATATACAGGTAATTGCCAAAATAAAGGAAACACCAACTTAAAGTGTCTGAATAGGGCGTTGAGCCACCACGAGCCAGAACAGCTTCAATGCACCTTGGCATAGATTCTACACGTTTCTGGAAGTCTATTGGAGGGATGCGAAATCATTCTTCCACAAGATATTCCATAATTTGGTGTTTTGTTGATGGTGGTGGACTCTCCCATAAGTGTCCAATTGGGTTGAGATCTGGTGACTGAGACGGCCGTGGCATATGGTTTACATTGTTTTCATGCTCATCAAACCATTCAGTGACCACTCGTGCCCTGTGGATGGGGGCATTGTCCTCCTATGGGGGCATAACCACAGTAGCCAAAATAATGGCCTGCCCAGCATTTTTATACATGACCCTAAGTATGATGGAATGTTAACTGCTTAATTAACTCAGGAACCACACCTGTGTGGAAGTACCTGCTTTTAATATAACTTATATTCCTCATTTACACAAGCGTTTCCATTATTTTGGCAGTTACCTGTACGGTTATATTTAATTAAATCATCAGCCCTGCGGCGCAGCAAAATCACAGCATCTATTAAGGCTGGATGTGCACAAGTCAATATGCTCAATCTCTGTTTCTCCCGCTGCTCAAGGTTCGTGCTGTGTGCATCTCACCAACTTTGATCACTCATCTATCTGTCCACGACACCTATTAGCCTGACATTGGGGAGATGTTGAATGTGGTTTCATTAGAATATTGTCAGAATGGGATCGTGTCTCATTGCTCCACGTGAGTGATTCAGCTAGGTAAACAAACACATAAAGATGTTTTCCCACATTTAACCCTTTCAACTTTCTCATCTCCTTCCTTCTGTCCAACTTTGTCTCCCTCCCTCTATCCCTCGCTCTATCCGTCGCTCTATCCCTCGCTCTATCCGTCGCTCTATCCTTCGCTCTATCCTTCGCTCTATCCCTCGCTCTATCCGTCGCTCTATCCTTTGCTCTATCCTTCGCTCTATCCTTTGCTCTATCCGTCGCTCTATCCTTCGCTCTATCCTTCGCTCTATCCCTCGCTCTATCCGTCGCTCTATCCCTCGCTCTATCCGTCGCTCTATCCTTCGCTCTATCCTTTGCTCTATCCCTCACTCTATCCGTCGCTCTATCCTTTGCTCTATCCCTCGCTCTATCCGTCGCTCTATCCTTCGCTCTATCCTTCGCTCTATCCTTCGCTCTATCCATCGCTCTATCCTTCGCTCTATCCTTTGCTCTATTCCTCGCTCTATCCGTCGCTCTATCCTTCGCTCTATCCTTCGCTCTATCCATCGCTCTATCCTTCGCTCTATCCTTCGCTCTATCCTTCGCTCTATCCTTCGCTCTATTCGTCGCTCTATCCTTTGCTCTATCCCTCGCTCTATCCTTTGCTCTATCCTTTGCTCTATCCTTCGCTCTATCCTTCGCTGTCCTTGGCCTGGGCTTACCTGACTCGCCATTCCCCCTCTCTCCTCCCAGCCACCCGGTTCCCCAGGCAAGCTCTAGCCAGAGAAGAGAATTCTCCCTATTTTGAAGGTAGCCTCCGTGCTTGGGGAAAAAGGACCTCTCCTCGTCGTTAAAATGTCATCCTCTTTCCTTTTCAAAGGGGAAAATGGGACATCAATTGCCTTTCAGATCATTTTAGAGAGGGAGGGGGAGAGGGAGAGAGGGATTTAAAAAAGTGCCTATCAAAATAGAGGTATTTGTGATGGACAAAAACACCCTGTCTCTCCAATAGACACGGGAAATAAACGTGTGTTTAAGGGTAATAATCACCTCAAAGGTTTGTGTGAGCCAGTTGAATGGAGGAGATTATGGTCATTAGCAGTGATTAGGAGATGACTTGGGTTAGAGCCAGGCTGCTATTACCTCTCCTTGTTCTCTGATAAGCCGACAAGCCTAACTCAAACATTCCCTTTGTGGTGGAAATCACAGTTGCCTCTCGAGTCCCAAACTTTTCCTTTGTTCACGATCTACACCTACAGTACTGGATATTTCAAGTTTCTCCTCTCTTTTTAGTGAAACAGCTGTAAGACATTAGACATTAGCAATACAATGTTGTCTTTTTGCACGTGTTTTTGTGTGCATGTCGGACAGCCGTTACGTACACTTAGCCAGAGAAAGAGAGAGAGAGAGAGAGAGAGAGAGAGAGAGAGAGAGAGAGAGAGAGAGAGAGAGAGAACACAATCAGGGCAACGGGGGTGTAATCTGAAGAAGCCTGGGACAGAGGGAGAGAGGCTTGTTTTGGTGTGTAGGCAACTCAACCCCTCATGTCAAGTCATTGCAGAATCCTCAAAAATAACTACAGCACACACACACACACACACACACAGATTCACAAACACACTCACACACAGATCAAGGGAGTATTATTACTTTCAGATTACTCTGAAACCCCTGGAGGTGAACAGGGAGACTGTGTAGACTTTCCCTCCAGTGTAGCTGAAGGGTATTGGATAAGAATCCACAGATATGCATGGTACTGTTTACAAGATAATATGGTCAACATGAGCCCTCCCAGTGTGCCAGTCTTCAGCAGCAGCCTGCAGTGTCTTAGTAGGGACGACCTGAGAACTCTCACGTATGGAATTCCATTAGGCCAACTCCGCGGTATAAAAAGACGTGCGTCTCCGTGTCTGTTTATTATTGTGCCATCATATTGGTGGAGGAGCAATTGAGACTCATTTGTGAATATCTCCGGAATAAACGAGAGGCAGCAATGTAACCCCCACTCCACCCCGGGCGATCTGCGCGCTGGATCATTACGTGATTAGAATGCAGGTTGCCGTGCCGACGGGGCGGGCGGCGCTCCCTACACACTGGTGTTCTGTTTAATTGGATTAACTTAGAAGGAATTAAGCTGGTACTCAGAGGGGGTCTCGCACGCATACGTGTAAGCACAAACACACGCACATACACTGTGTATACCAAACATTAGGGACACCTTCCTGGTTTTGAGTTGCACCTAATTTCGTACTCAGAACAGCCTCAATTCGTTGGGGTATGGATTCTACAAGGTGTCGAAAGCGTTCCACAGGGATGCTGGTCCATGTTCACTCCAATGCTTCCCACAGTTGTGTCAAGATGGCTGGATGTCCTTTGGGTGGTGGAACATTCTTCTTTAACCTTCTCCTCCTGTTCATCTACACTGATTTGAAGTGAATTTGAAAGGTGACATCAATAAGGGATCATAGCTTTCACCTGGATTCACCTGGTCAGTCAGTCTATGTCATGGAAAGAGCAGGTGTTGTATTATACAGTATAGTCACACAAAAACACATACAGTCAGACACACACACTAATATTGTGCTAAAGACTGCACACGATACACACACACACACACACCTACTACACACACTGCAGGTAGAAACACACAGCGAGTTAATTTGGTCCACCCACTGTTGAGCCCTGCTGCTGTTCTTATCGTGGCCTTGAAACACATTCATTTCTGGACAAACTGTTCATTATAAGAGAGAGAGAGATCTGAGAGTATTTTCTCTCTCTCACAGCCTCTGTATCTCGCTCCGTGTCTATTTCTCTCTTACTATCTGCCCCTATCTCTTTCTCCATCTTCCCCACTCTCTGTTCCTGACTTCTATCTCTCGCTATCTCTCTATCTCTCTTTCCTTCCTTCCTTCTTTCTTTCTTTCTTTCTTTCTTTCTTTCTTTCTTTCTTTCTTTCTTTCTTTCTTTCTTTCTTTCTTTCTTTCTTTCTTTCTTTCTCAACTTAATACTTTTATTCTACAGAGAGAGATTGCTGATTTTAAAACAGAGAGACAGAGATGTACAAAATGTGGCTCTGAACACTTGATGTGGCTCATTTGATGAGTAACCAATGGATACGGCATTGTTCTCTTCGAATAAGCAGAAAAATATACTGAACCAGTTTGATAACGCTTGATTGACGTAATTCTAAACGAACATAGTACAGTATTGATGACCTTTATTGATTTCCTTTACACGCCTTTTCTCATGGGGTCTTATCTCGATGACACCCGATAACAAACAGTATCACGTGCTATGTCCTTCGTTTCACTGCATACATAACAGCAAGAGGAGATCTATGGAATGCGCGTCTGTCTGTCTGTGTGTGTGTCTGTCTGTGTGTGTGTCTGTCTGTGTGTGTGTGTGTCTGTCTGTGTGTCTGTCTGTCTGTCTGTGTGTGTGTGTGTCTGTCTGTGTGTGTGTGTCTGTCTGTGAGTGTGTGTGTCTGCGTGCATGCATGGGTGCGTAGGTGCATATGTGCCAATCAAAACTGTATCGAATACCCTGTCATTGACCCACACTGGAATCCTGCCTGCTGCAACATAATTAATGTATAAAGTATGTTGATTTAGGGCGACCTCTGTCAATATAAGGTCAACTCTGGAAAACTCCATAGAGTGAGGTTTGACGTGGAATTCTGTTACAGGCAGTGACAGCTGAGTGTGGGCATCTATACACATATACACATGGGATATAAACACAAACTCATGAATAAATGACAGTGTTGACAGGACACACCTCTGTGTAGGCCTACAGCAAGGCAGTGGACAGTGTAAAGAGTTTGACTGAACTGAGTGCTGCTGTGCTGTGTGGGCATTTGTCACTGTTTGATTGTGCGGCCAAGCTTTGTTCGACTGTTGGATTTGCATGTGCTACGCTTGGCGAGACTGGTAGGGGAAACCAGGCTAGACTTAAACCAGGCTAGACTAGGATGTGTTAGATAACCGTGGTCTACAATGAATCATATTTAAAGTCTGGGCTTGCACTGCACTCAGAACTCTCCTCCTCCTCTCCTCCTCTCCTCCTCTGCTGCATTCTGCCTGCCTGGGGCCATCGTGACGCCCACTGCTTCTCCTCTCCTCTCCTCTCCCATCCCTCCATCCCTCTCAGGGTACACTGTCATGTTTTTGCTACCCAATCCCTTTTTTTCTCTTCTTTTCACTATTTAAAACATGCTCTCCTATAGAAAAGGCTGGAAGACGAGAAACATAGATCTGGGAATAGCCTCTGAGTGATTCTGTAGCCTAAGAGAACGACGAGGGGGATATAGGGAGGGAGAGTGAATGAATGGAGGGATCTTTTAAACAGCTGTATAGCTGTAGCTGTAACCCCCGAGGGTCAGTTGGATATAATGAATTAAGTCTGAGGGTCCTACTAATCACACCAAACAACCACGGGTTTGTTTGGAGTACTTTGGGTACCTGTGTGGGGCTGTTTAGGGTAGGTACTTGTTTGTGCTTGTGTTGGGTACCTGTATGTGGTTGTTTCGGGTACCTGTTTGTGGTTGTTTGGGGTACCTGTTTGTGGTTGTTTCGGGTACATGTTTGTGGTAGTTTGGGGTACCTGTTTGTGGTTGTTTGGGGTACCTCTTTGTGGTTGTTTGGGGTACCTGTTTGTGCTTGTTTGGGGTACCTGTTTGTGATTGTTTGGGGTACATGTTTGTGGTTGTTTGGGGTACCTCTTTGTGGTTGTTTGGGATTGTTTAGTAACCCCAAATAAGTTAGTAAGAAGGGACACAGATTTGGAGCTGTTGAAATAAAACCCTGCTGTGTGATAAGGACAGGTGAGTCACACAAATATGAGTCCCGCTCTCAATCTCTCCCTCCCTCCCCCTTGTTCCTTGGGAGGGGAGGGATTGAGAGAGGGACTCTTTTTGTGTGACTCACCTGTCCTTATCACACAGCAGGGTTTTATTTCATGTGAAGCAGGATCAGAAACGAACAGGGATTCACCAACGTTTGTATTATTTGCATTTATTACGTGACATACTCAGCATTCAGTCTACAATGGATACAGGCTGGGTGAAGAATCTTGGTATCAGACCACACACGTGTCACACACTTCAACTCAAATCGCAAAACCCAAATCCATAGTGCTGCTCTACCCAGGGAGAAGGCAGAGAATATAAAAACGATTTCTGTGTGTGTGTGTGTGTGTGTGTGTGTGTGTGTGTGTGTGTGTGTATACGTGCATGCGTACGTTTGTTAGAGTGTGTGCTTGTGTGTGTGTGTTTACTCCAAACCCTGTGTTTTGGACCCCTGGGCCATCTAATAAAACGCTTGCAATTCCAGTGAAGGAAACAAACTCATGAAAAACCCTGCCTCGTCTGCTTAGCTTGTTGTGGCGAGCAACCCGGATTGTGTGAGTGTCATAGCCGTGACTAAGAGCAGTGCATCATGGGCTGTGCAGGGAGGAGAAAAATAGAAAACAAACCACAACAGGCCAATCAGTGTAACCACGGCAACGCCGGGCTAAAACATGACATGAACAGAGGCCATTTTTGGACCTAAACCTTGTCATTTTGACCCTGTCTAAGAAACAGACCGTGGCACTAGCACTCAAGCAATTTTAACTTTGTTGACTTTTTATCGTTGTTTTGCAGAGCTTCATGACAAAAATATATTTAATGTCATAATTTAGAATGTGAAACTGTTTTAGAAACACTTTAAGGCTCTGAAACCCCTTGGATGTGATCCCCCCCCCCCCTCCGTTTCACCACAGTAGGCGCGAATGTTCCAAAATTAGATCAATTAGCGGGAAGACACCATTCTCGAATGTGACGGCAAATGGGATTACGCGTGTACTGCTTTATTATAACGGTGTATTTAATGGTGAAAATGATTTGCCCTAAACTTAAAACTCACGTGCGTCTCAACACCAGTTATAAAGCGGATTATTTGGCCACTTTAGTTGTGATACAAACCTTATAAAAACATATAGGCCTATGGCTAGGCTACATGAGGTGTGCGAATATGATTTGAAAATGTTTCTGTTTCTACCTCTACTCTAGCCTTCCTCCTGGTGTTGACTACTCAAGCCATGAATGAACTACCCTGTCTGCCAGGATCATCCACAAATGACTTAATTAAAATAAAATAAAACTTTTGTTAATTTTAAAGTGCTTTGAGATGGTAATGAAAGCGCTATTACAGTTAAATTATTATTATTTATACTGAGTGTACAAAATATTAAGAACACCTGCTCTTTCAATGACATCGACTGACCTGGTGAATCCAGGTGAAAGCTATGATTCCTTGTTGACGTCACTTGTTAAATCCAATTCAATCAGTGCAGATGAAGGGGAGGAGACAAAGAAGTTAAAGAAGAATTTCTAAGCCTTGTGACAATTGAGACATGGATTGTGTATTTGTGCCATTCAAAGGATGAATGGGCAACAAAAATGTAAGTGCCTTTGAACTGAACATAGGTGGTGCCAGGCGTAGGGCTGTTCTGGGACCGTATTACCGCCAGACTGGTGGTCACGAGTCACGATGGCAGTCAAAATCTACGTGACTGTTTAGTCATGGTAATTAGGCTTCTCCATGCTCTGACGCTGCTGATAGTCATTAGTACCCTACCAAACTTGCTAATTGCCTGGTACTCAGCACTGTGTTGTTCTTCTAATCACTCTGACATCAACGGAAATGTAATTGGAAATATAATCAAACACTTCATGAGTGCCCATGAGCTCATGTTTAGCAAAATTTCTATAGGCTATGCAAATGCGTGAGAAAATGTTTTGATGGCCTCTATTAAAAAGAGGAGGATCCCATTATCTTTCTAAAATGGCTAGGCTTATTACATTTTATTAATCTTATACCTTTATGAATAAAATGTGCTTTTTAGCTGAAATGTGCTTCTTAGCTGAAATGACTGTGAGAAAGACCTGTGAGCCATATTATTGGGAGGTGCTTTGGAGCATGGCACCCGGGAGAAGGGATCTATAATTAGCCTGTCATATTCAGCCCAAGGGCACAATGGCCACTTTGGCAGCAAAAGGCATGGATTTTTAAGGGGGAATTATGGTCACACAAGGGGGATGCCGGTGGGAAATTTGAGGACTGGTGAGAATATTAAGTCCTTGTCAAATTGTGAATGAGAGACTGATGAAGTGTGTGCAACTTGCAGCTTTTTTTCAAATCATCATTAGAGTCCCATCATGGAGCCTTATAAAATAACAACATATAGCCCAATGTTTATATCACAACTAAAATTGTATAACTAACTCCATATTAAGCATATAGGACCAGTTCCTTTGTTAACCGCTCAACACACAATTGGCGCTTGTGCACACTATCTTTGAAAATATATTTTCTATTTTATTAAACTTTGTTCAATTGTATCCTTCATACTATAAAATACAAAAAAATTATGTCACAGAATTCTAAGCGAATATTGTCTGCTAACTCCATATTAGGAAGATGTTCAAGCATTTAAGGGCATTGAGAACAGGGTGGTGGATAGGCATAATCCTATGACCCTGGATTAGAAGGTTAAGTTTCGATCCCAGGTGTGGACGTTGGTTTTAAATGTTTTGGTTTAACCCTATCCCAAACCTTAACCCTTTCCTTAACCATTCAGATAGAGTGCCTAAACGTAACGCTTACCTTGAGCTTTTGGAATGAGTGCCTATACTTAATGTTTTAACCCTATCCCAAACCTCAACCCTTTCCTTAACCATTCAGATAGAGTGCCTAAACATAACCTTTAACTTGGAATGATGGAATGATACAGAGCAGCAGCAACAACGAAAACACTTAGTTTGGATAAACGTCTAATTCTGCAGTGAGACTGTGAGAGCTTGTTGAAAAGCCAAAAAAAATAAATCCCACCAAGTTACACATCTCAAAAGGCACCGAATTGGTTGAATGACCCACATACCGTGTCTGCACTCAAAGACCAAGAGGATGGGAGAGAGCGACACCAGGACAAACACGCAAACACGCACACAACCCTGGCCTCCGTGCTGCAGAGTTTAATTCCCCTTGCGTGTGTGTGCAAGTGTGTATGTGTGTGTCTGTTCAGATGCATGGTGAGGCCCTTTCATCTCTCTGTGATCCCCTCTAGGGATGCGGTGAACAAGAGAACATTTGTTATCCAATAAACACCCTAAGCATCCACAACAGGAGACTAATGGAGCTAAATAGTAGTGTGTGTGTGTGTGTGTGTGCGTGTGTGTTTCTGTGTGTGGTGTGTGTCTGAGTGTGTTGTGTCAACACACACACATTCACTCACACAAAGCTTTCTACGGTATGACCTACTTTGTAAAAGGTGGAACCAAACTCTGTGATTATACAGGGGGTGCTAATTTGATCAAAGAAAATACACAAAGTAAAGATATCTGAAAATAAATTGGAGAAATTAATAGCCCACAAACATCACTGAGCTTTGGTATGGGGATAGGGGAAAATGTAGATCTGTTTTCTCATTCTACCACAACAGGCAAAAATGTAGAACTGTATCAAAGGCTATTCAGAAAAAGAAAGAAAGCAAGCAAGTGCTGGTGCTGTTTAATTCAGCTAAATAAAGCTGCTTTCATTCTGAGCAGCTCAGCTCATAACGCGGCAACAACCTACTGTACACATCCACTGGCAAAGCAATGAGTCAATGAATCAATCAACAACAGACGCAAACAATCGATGCGCACTCTCTCTCTCTCTCTCTCTCTTGCTCTCTCTTGCTCTCTCTCTCTCTCTCTCTCTCTCTCTCTCTCTCTCTCTCTCTCTCTCTCTCTCTCTCTCTCTCTCTCTCTCTCTCTCTCTCTCTCTCTCTCTCTCTCTCTCTCTCTCTCTCTCTCTCTCTCTCTCTCTCTCTCTCTCTCTCTCTCTCAACATAAACTGACCAACGTGGTTTTTTTTTTGCCGTGTGTATTTGCAGTCGGACGTCTGAGGAAAAATACACCTGAAGGAGAGTTTTTGTCCAGAAACTCAGAGATACAGTTGAAGTCGGAAGTTTACATAAACTTAGGTTGGAGTCATTAAAACTAGTTTTTCAACCACTCCACTATTTTCTTGTTGACAAACTATAGTTTTGACAAGTCGGTTAGGACATCTACTTTGTGTATGGCACAAGTATTTTTTTCCAACAATTGTTTACCGACAGATTATTTCACTTATAATTCACTGGATCACAATTCCAGTAGACTGTGCCTTTAATTTCCAGAAAATGATGTCATGGCTTTACATTTTTTATTTTTTATTTAACCTTTATTTAACCAGGTAAGCTAGTTGAGAACAAGTTCTCATTTACAACTGCGACCTGGCCAAGATAAAGCCAAGCAGTGCGACACAAACAACAACACAGAGTTGAAAAATGGAATAAACAAGCGTACAGTCAATAAACAATAGATAAAATGAAGTCTATATACAGTGTGTGCAAATGGCGTGAGGAGGTAAGGCAATAAATAGGCCATCCCAGCGAAGTAATTACAGATTAGCAAATTAACACTGGAGTGATAGATGAGCATATGATGATGTGCAAGGAGAGATACTGGTGTGCAAAAGAGCAAAAAAGTAAATAAAAACAATATGGGGATTCCAGTCCCCATATCAAGACATCAGTCAGGAAGTTAATAAAGCTTGGTCGTAAATGGGTCTTCCAAATGGACAATGACCCCAAGCATACTTCCAAAGTTGTGGCAAAATGGCTTAAGGACTACAAAGTCAAGGTATTGGAGTGGCCATCACAAAGCCCTGACCTCAATCCTATAGAACATTTGTTGTCAGAACTGAAAATGTGTGTGCGAGCAAGGAGGCCTACAAACCTGACTCCAGCTCTGTCAGGAGGACTGGGCCAAAATTTACCCAACTTATTGTTTGTAGTTTGTGGAAGGCTACCCGAAATGTTTGACCCAAGTTAAGCAACTTAAAGGCAATGCTACCAAATACTAATTGAGTGTAACTTCTGACCCACTGGGAATGTGATGACATTTTCTCTACTATTATTCTGACATTTCACATTCTTAAAATAAAGGTGTGATCCTAATTTACCTAAAACAGGGAATTTTTACTCAGATTAAATGTCAGAAATTGTGAAAAACTGAGTTTAAATGTATTTTGCTAAGGTGTATGTAAACTTCCGACTTCAACTGTATATGCACACTTTCCTACAGGCCAATGCAGCTAATATTTGAATACCGCCCAGCCCAGACTCTGAAACACGGTTCTGTAAAAAAAACTCTGGATGAAGAAAACTGTCTGGATGCTTAGTATGTTTTATGTATCTGAAATAGGTTCACAAATCGAATAAACTGGATGAAACTTGTTTTGGGTTAGTTGGCGGTCATAAGGCAAATGCATTGGTTCCCACTAACGCACCTTTCTATAACAGCATCCTAAATGAAATACCTTTTAGCTTTTTAAAATGAATCACCCTTTCAGGGACCGGGGAATTTGAACATATTTACTTTGAAACTGAACTGGGCCCAGTTATCACCTCAGTTGAAAGAATCAGGGAGCATCAAAGAGAGTCTCCAGTGAGGCCACAACACCATTCCAATACCACTGAGACACAGAGCAGGGGGGCCTTTCAAAGCACAACGCCAAAAGAGGACCCAGTGTGCCTGCAAATCGCTTCCCCGCCTGGTGTTTTACAAATTAGCAAACTGGAAGCAGGAGCAGCAAATGCCTGCCTGATAACACACACACACACAAATATACACACACACCACTCTAAAAACCAGGAGCGAGGCCAAGAGTGAGCGAGGGTATATAAATGAAACGCTTCTCATGAATCCTTCCCAACTCTTCCACCTGCTTGATTCTTTCACACAGCCCAAATGGCAAAGATGAGGATCTTAACAAATTGACGCTTAAAATCGTGTCCCAATTACATCTAACTACCTATACTACTTTGCTGAGTAGTGTGCTAGCCAGGCTATTATCAATATAGCAACACTTGTGCTGGCCTGAAAGGATGGAAAGAGAGAGAGAAACTAAACTTTCATTCTTTCATTCTCTTCCTCCTGTCCCCATGTGTCCCCTCCTTGCACTCAGAAATGATTCCAATACTTTTCCAACACTACTTTTAACTAACTACCCCCACTATCTTACTTTGAAGCTTGTTCTTTAACTGTATCATTTGAGCTTGCACTAAAAAAAGTTAACTTATCATGCTGTTTTTTCTCTTCCCGTAAGTGCAAATGCTGCAATATTTCTCAAGCATTTCATGAGATGAGGTTTTCAATTTGGGTCTGGTTGGCCCCCACAGCTACAGTCATCATCAGCCCTCTCTTCTCTTCCTCCTGACGACTATAGACTACCGTTCAAAGGTTTGGGGTCACTTAGAAATGTCCTTATTTTTTAAAGAAAAGCACATTTTTTGTCCAATAAAATAACATCAAATTTATCAGAAATACAGTAAGTACATTGTTAATGTTGTAAATGACTATTGAGGCTGGAAGCAACAGATTTTTTAAATGAAATATCTACATAGGCGTACAGAGGCCCATAATCAGCAACCAGTATCTGGAGCATCAGCATTTGTGGGTTCGATTACAGGCTCAAGATGGCTAGAAACAAAGATTTTCTTCTGAAACTCGTCAGTCTATTCTTGTTCTGGGAAATGAAGGCTATTCCATGCGAGAAATTACCAAGAAATTGAAGATCTCGTACAACACTGTGTACTACTCCCTTCACAGAACAGCACAAACTGGCCCTAACCAGAATAGAAAGATGAGTGGGAGGCCCCGGTGCACAACTTAGCAAGAGGACAAGTACATTAGAGTGTCTAGTTTGAGAAACAGATGCCTCACAAGGCCTCAACTGGCAGCTTCATTAAATCGTACCCGCAAAACACCAGTCTCAACGTCAACAGTGGAGAGGCGACTCCGGGATGCTGGCCTTCTAGGCAGAGTTACAAAGAAAAAACATATCTCAGACTGGGAAAAAAAAAAGATTAAGATGGGCAAAAGAACACAGACACTGGACAGAGGAACTCTGCCTAGAAGGCCAGCATCCCGGAGTCGCCTCTTCACTGTTGACGTTGAGACTGGTGTTTTGCGGGTACTATTTAAAGATCAATTAGACTTTTAAAATGATAACCTAGCTAACACAACATGTCATTGGAACGCAGGAGTGATGGTTGCTGATAATGGGCCTCTGTACGCCTATGTAGATATTCCATAAAAAATATGCTGTTTCCAGCTACAATAGTCATTTACAACATTAACAATGTCTGCACTGCATTTCTGATCAATTTGATGTCATTTTTAATGGACAGAAAATGAGCTTTTCTTTCAAAAACAAGGACATTTCTAAGTGACCCCAAACTTTTGAATGGTACTGTAGTTGATGTAACTGATCATAGGGCCCCTCTTCCTCCTCTTCCTCTTCTACTCGTCTTTTAATGGAGAAAATACGTTATATCAGGGGATGTAAGTCATGCTCCAAGAAATCGATCAAAGTGACACCTCCCGGGACAACAGACTTAATACGGTATTGCCGACAAACCAGTGTGGAAAGACGAGGGGAAAAATGCTTAACCTTTTACTGCAGTGGGCTAAATCAGGGTCACACAGGATGTTTCTTTGTAGTTTTAGACAAATCTACTTTGAAACAAACGTATACACCTCACACACATGGTTATGGGCTTAGAAAAAAGAAGACAGTACCATGTCAGACATAGAGTTGAAATGTATTACATTTTTAGTTTGCCTCCCAATATTATACTCTATATACATCACAAAAGACTGAAATATAACAAAAATGTTTGACATAGAAATACTGGATTTTCGGCGGAATTATAAAATAAATGTTTTATTAATTATACAATTATGAAAAACATTAACATTACACCACTAAAGGGCACTTTGGTTACTTGACTTCATTTTAAATGCTTGAACGTGTGTGTGTTCATGCGTGTTTGTGCAAGTGTGTGCATGTGTGCATGTCAATGTGTCTCTGCGCGCGCGTCGATGTGTGTGTTTCTTTGTGCGTGCGTATCTGCGTGCTGGCATTCGTGTGTTTGCGAAGAATCCAAAAGGATGGTTAGAACACAGTTGGTAGAGCAAGGTGCTTGCAATGCCAGGGTTATGGGTTCGATTCCCATGTAGGACCTGTACAAAAAAAGTATGAAAATGTATCTATTCTGTCGTGGAAATTCTAATCAATAATGAGTGGAGACAAGGTCAATCGCCAATCAGGATATTACTTTATTAAAAACATATTAATAAGGAAAGCATGTCACACCACACACACAAGTGGATGATGTGAGTGCTCTGCAATAACGATGGCTGGTCGATGAACCACCCTTAGATGATTTGTTGAGAGCCCCGACACAAAGAATACAAAATATATTTTATAGCAAAGATACACCCCTTTTAGTCTACATGACAGATGTGTGGAATGGGTCACAAGTTTAGGATTCATATGAAACAGTATCTGCTGTAAAGACTGTTCTCGTTGTGTGGAAACATCATTATCCATACCCGAGATATTTCCACCCTGATACCTCCCAGCACACAAACACCAACTCATTCTATGGAATGCGGGCTCCGAGAGAGGACAAGACCATCATAAATCAGTCGCTAGAGTTACATCTCAGAAGCTCCTCTCAGTTCACACAGACAGTAGAGTTCAAAGAACACGATTCTGTTGCATAAAACAACCATTGGATGCAATAGCAGTATTAAAACACAATCTTGTATTTTCCCCACAATAATCCACTACTCTAAGTCGCTCTGATACGAGCGTCTGCTAAATGACTCAAATGTGAATGTAATCTAGACTGACATTATTTACTGAGCATCTAAGAAAGAGAAACAGGGATACAGTACTATACGTTCCCGAAGGGCAGACTGCGTGGACATAAGAGGGACAATCTATAGGTAGCTTTATCATATATGAATGAGGCAGCTCATCATGCTATGGTTGACAGATTGGGCGATCATAACTGGCAGTACTGTAGTTAGCCTTTAGCGTAGCTACTGTTGCCATGGACGGGAATAATGAAAAAATATTATACTCCGGGCCGTGGAAAGATGAAAGGGACATCATATCATGTTGGGTTTGGTTATTGTTCTATAAATAGGAATAATGTGGACTGTTCCTTTCTAATGTAAAGTAAGAGTCTCATCTCCATCTCTTGTCCTCCAACTCTCACAATCAAGAATTTCAAGACTCACAGTGAGAACTCCGTAATGCAGCAGAACATCTAACAGCGAGTTAGCTACAGTGAGTTTTAACTCCATGTCATTATCCTGTTGAGTGTTCCACATAAGCTTATCGTAAAATAACATAGTTAGCCTTTATTTAATTTGAGTTACTGTAATACACAAAGACAAAACAATGTATGTTTTCAATTAATTAAGAAATTGTAGATCAGAAAATTAGCACCTTGCTAGTTTTTGTGCTGCAAGTGGTAGAGAAAAAACACACGCACACACACAAACTCGGTTGTTGCTCATTTGGAGGACTGTGTGCCTTGGGTGGAGGGGGGAGCCATAGGCTCACCACAGGACAGTAATCAACATCTGCAGCCAGTGTCCCCTGCGGTCATTACAGTCTCAGAGGGCCTCCCAAAACCTCCACACACGCCCACGTCATCTCCCACCATGAGCTCCACATCAAAGGTACACCCCCTCCCACAGCACCTGTAGAACACACACCTGCTCTTCCAATGTTTCCCCAAGCAACACATTGGCATACTGCCATGTGACCCCCCACATAAAAAAATACAGCCTTCCCATTCCCAAACATACAGACACCTGGACCAACAGCATATGGTCACCGCGTATACTCTGGCAAAACACCAGGAGAAGAGAGGGAACGAGAGAAACACACAGAGGGAGGGCTAGCGAAGGCTTAAAGGCTACAGGATGAATTGAAGACAAGCTCAGGCCTTTGCATAGAATAACCTCGATAGTCTCATTTCTCAGGAAATGAAACTACTCTCACAAATAAAACTATCTGAGTTTGAAGACCGCATTAAATCACATTCTTCAAACTAATAATCTATTTCCTGAAAAACAGCCTAATATGATGACTGATCCACTGCCAACCAACTAGTGTCTCTTTGGTGAGATTGTAGTGGTCATGGTTATCCTACACGTATGCCCGTAAGGACAGTTTAGGACATGCTGTCGTTGTTTCATTACTAACAAAGTGAATTTCTTTTCGTGTCCCCCCAGGCAGTAACTATGGTATACAGTACTGTACATAATGAAAAAGTCGAGAGACAGATGTGTTGACGCCGTTGTTATTATTGTGTCATATGCCGTCAGAAACTCATGTTTCTTTTATTCTCTGTTCCATGAGCGAAAGGTTGAGTTCAATTTGCTCTCCTCCAGAGAAGTCCATTTGCATTTATTTAATTTCTCTCTCCTGAGGCAGGAAAATACACAAGGAGGGAAAGATGGAAGAGCGAGGGAAGTGTGAGAGGAGAGAGAGATGGGCAAAGAGGGATGGATAGAGAGTGGGAAGGGAGAAGGAGGGAAGGGAAGGGAGAGAGGGAGAATAAGAAGGAGAGAGAAGGAGAGGGGAGATGGGGAAAGACAGAGGGATAGAGAGTGGGAAGGGAGAAGGAGAGAGGGAGAATAAGAAGGTGAGAGATGGAGAGGGGAGATGGGGAAAGACGGAGGGATAGAGAGTGGGAAGGGAGAAGGAGGGAAGAGAGAGAGGGAGAATAAGAAGGAGAGAGAAGGAGAGGGGAGATGGGGAAAGACAGAGGGATAGAGAGTGGGAAGGGAGAAGGAGGGAAGAGAAGGGAGAGAGGGAGAATAAGAAGGAGAGAGAAGGAGAGGGGAGATGGGGAAAGATGGAGGGATAGAGAGTGGGAAGGGAGAAGGAGGGAAGGGAGAGAGGGAGAATAAGAAGGAGAGAGAAGGAGAGGGGAGATGGGGAAAGACGGGGGGATAGAGAGTGGGATGGGAGAACAGCAAACTAAGAAGATTGAGGCAGAAAGAGAGTGACAGAGAGGAGACAAAAATATGCAGGGACGTGACAGATGGAGAGAGAGATGGAAGACAGAGAAAGTAGAGGGAGGGGTGGAGAGCTAACTAGGAGAACAAAGACATTGATGTAGTCATTAATAAACTATTCATGTATTGACCTATTGAATGACAGGAGTGCTGGTTAGTGGCTAAGCTAAGCTACTACACAGTTCTTGTGTTTGACACGTTGTTGCAGAGAGAGAGAGAGAGAGAGAGAGAGAGAGAGAGACTTTTTGTCTTACTTTATTGAGCCATCCTCATTACACTAAAAACAACACACATACCCCCCCCCCCCCCCCCCTAAAAGCACATGGTGCCACCACACAATCACATTACAAAGTACACAACAACACATTACAAATCACCCTCCAGCACCACATTACAACCCTCCAGCACCGCATTACAACCCTCCAGCACCGCATTACAACCGTACCCCCCCCCCCCCCCCCCCCCCCCCCCCCCCCCCCACCCCAGGGCACCGTCACAACTCGCACAAAGGTCAGGTGTCACAGCTACATACTGCCCCCGTCTAAAAAATACTGCTGTGTGTATGTGCGTGTTGCGTTCATGTTGCGTCTGTGTTGGGTGTCTGTGTGTATGTGCATTCATGTGTTTTGTGTCCTTGCGTGCGAGAGACAGAATGACAGAAAACTTTCTGGAGTTTCATTCCACCATCATGATATGCTTGACTTACTTTTCTCATTGTTTCGGAGTAGAGGTTCGGTATTTGGGAAAATCTGTCAAACATTCAGACACCCAGGTCTCAGCGCTCAGTAAAAAAACATTTAGCAGAGACTCTGAAAGGTGTTTTTTTTCTCCCTCAAATGACTCAGTATTTACCTGAGTGGTTTGACAGCGTGGACTGGAGCAGCAGCGGTTTCATCTTGTTTTCCAATACAGCCTTGCCGTCTCACAATAAAGCAGTGTTATTTCCCACCGCGGTCAATGCCAGGCTCCTGTCTGAAATATAACAACTCTGAGAACTCACACAGCTTCAAGTCAAAACATGCTGGGTGTTACAATACAAACATATATTTGTCCACGGCGGGTTCAGGGACAACAGATCAACAGATTTCCAACAGATTGAAAAGGGCCAGTGTGTATTGGGGACACTGCTTGTGCATGGGGACACTAATTGAAAAACATGTTTTGTGGGGCTGTCACCAGGTCAGAATAAGTATTGACTTCCAAACAGAGTGCTTTGCACATTGATTTACTTCAAGAAACAAATTAGCGTATTTGTAAAGAGACAAATTACATTGTATTCTGTGGAACTGTGGAAGAGTGGAAGTGCTGTTTGGTGTTGGTAGCTGAAAAGATAAGTATTTACTCATCCAAAAGAATGTTTTGTTGATTACCGGGACATTGATGTAGTCATTAATAATATATTAATGTATTGACCTATTGAATGACAGGAGTGCTGGTTAGTGGCCAAGCTGAAACAGTACAACTTTCATGTGTTTGACACTTTATTCCAGAGAGAGAAGAAAGAAATTGAGAAACCTGTCCAAACATAAACATAGAGACCCAGAAAACCTGAGTCTTCACTATGGTGAATCACTAAAACAATAGGGAAATACACTACAGAAGAAGGAACAGCACGTCAGAAATCAACTCAATGTAATTGAAGAACCCATAGACTCTAACCACTTCTGGGCAAATTGGAAAACACGAAACAAACAACAACACAAATAATTATCTATCCAAAATGGAGATGTATGGGTGAACCACTTCTCCAATATTTTTGGCTCTATAACAAAGAACAAACAGCAAAAAAATATACATGATCAAATACAAATCTTAGAATCAACTATTAAAGACTACCAGAACACACTGGATTCTCCAATTACCTTGAATGAACTACAGGACAAAATAAAAACCCTCCAACCCAAAAAGGCCTGTGGTGTTGATGGTATCCTCAATGAAATGATAAAATATACAGACAACCAATTCCAATAGCCTACACTAAAACTCTTTAACATCCTCCTTAGCTCTGGCATCTTCCCAAATATTTGGAACCAAGGATCGATCACCACACAATTCACAAAATTGGAGACAAATTTGACACCAATAACTACTGTGGATCTGCGTCAACAGTAACCTGCATTATCATTAACAGCAGACTCGTATATTTCCTCAGTGAAAACAATGTACCGAGCAAATGTCAAATTGGCTTTTTACCAAATTATCGTATGGCAGACCACGTATTCACCCTGCACACCCTAAATTGACAATAAACAAAACAAAACAAAAGCAAAGTCTTTGTTGATTTCAAAAAAGCCTTTGAATCAATAAGGGTCTGCTATACAAATTGATGAAAAGTGGTGTTGGGGGAAAAACATACGACATTATAAAATCCATGTACACAAACAACAAGTGTGTGGTTAAAATTGGCAAAAAACACACATTTCTTCCCACAGGGCTGTGGGGTGAGACAGGAATGCATCTTAAGCCCCACCCTCTTCAACATATATATCAACGAATTGGCGAGGGCACTAGAACAGTCTGCAACACCCGGCCTCACCTCACTAGAATCAGAACTTAAATGTCAGCTGTTTGCTGATGATCTGGTTATCACGACTCCTACCGAAGGTGGCTCCTCTTCCTGTTCGGGTGGTGCTCGGCGGTCGTCGTCACCGGTCTACTAGCTGCCACCGATCCCTTTTCCCTTTTCTGTTGGTTTTGTCTTATTAGTTACACCTGTTTCTTGTTTACGTTTAGTTGGGCTATTTAAGCTGGTCGGCACGCCTGCTCTTTGTGCGGGCTTATTTTTTCCCACTGTTTTTGTGTGTGGTAGTGTGTTGGTAGCGTGTTTCGTTTTGGGGTTTTCCCTCTAGACTTGTTAGGTCCTGGTTTTGGGTATCGTGTTTGTTGCGCCCGTGAGTTTTGGCGCGCACGATTTTCCCCATGCCTAAATAAAGCACTACTCAGTACTTTCTGCCTCCTGCGCCTGACTCCGCACTAACTACGCTTAAGTGCGTCACACTGGTGCTTCTGTCCCCAACCAAGGAGGGCCTACAGCAGCACCTAGATCTTCTGCACAGATTCTCTCAGTAAGACCAAAATAATGTTGTTCCAAAAAAGTTCCAGTCGCCAGGACCACAAATACAAATTCCATCTAGACACCATTGCCCTAGAGCACACAAAAAACTATACATACCTTGGCCTAAACCTCAGCGCCACAGGTAACTTCCACAAAGCTGTGAAATATCTGAGAGACAAGGCAAGAAGGGCTTCTATGCCATCAAAAGGAACATAAAACTCAACATACCAGTTAGGATCTGGCTAAAAATACTTGAATCAGTTATAGAAACCATTACCCTTTATGGTTGTGAGGTCTGGGGTCCACTCACCAACCAAGAATTTACAAAATGGGACAAACACCAAATTGAGACTCTGCATGCAGAATTATGCAAAAAAATCCTCCGTGTACAACTTAAAACACCAAATAATGCATGCAGAGCAGAATTTAGCCAATACCCGCTAATTATCAAAAGCCAGAAAAGAGCCGTTAAATTCTACAACCACCTAAAAGGAAGTGATTCCCAAACCTTCCATAACAAAGCCATCACCTATAGAGCGATAAACCTGGAGAAGAGTTCCCTAAGCAAGCTGGTCCTGGAGCTCTGTTCACAAACACAGACACACCCCACAGAGCCCCAGGACAGCAACACAATTAGACTCAACCAAATCATGAGAAAGCAAAAAGAGAATTACTTGACATATTGGAAAGATTTTACAAAAAAACAGAGCAAACTAGAATGCTATTTGGCCCTAAACAGAGAGTACACCGTGGCAGAATACCTGACCTCTGTGACTGACCCAAACTTAATGAAAGTGAGCATATCCTTGGTATTGAGAGAGGCTGCCAAAGGCAGACTTGGCTCTCAAGAGAAGACAGGTGTCATGTCTGTGACTATCATTAATTGTGAAGACTGCTATTATCAAGTCAATTCTCTATGACATTGCACCCCCCACAGCAACTCGCCCAAGGCTCCCCCACTTCTCCTTCACCCAAATCCAGATAGCTGATGTTCTGAAAGAGCTGCAAAATCTGGACCCCTACAAATCAGCCAGGCTAGACAATCTGGACCCTCTCTTTCTAAAATGATCTGCCGAAATTGTTGCAACCCCTATTAAGCCCTAGCCTGTTCAACCTCTTTTTCGTATCGTCTGAGATCCCCATAGATTGGAAAGCTGCCACAGTCATCCCCCTCTTCAAAGCGGGAGACACTCTAGACCCAAACTGCTACAGACCTATATCTATCCTACCCTGCCTTTTTAAGGTCTTTGAAGGGCAATTTAACAAACAGATCACCGACAATTTCGAATTCCACAGTTCCTTATCCGCTATGCAATCTGGTTTCCGAGCTTGTCATGGGTGCACCTCAGCCACGCTCATGGTCCTAAACGATATCATAACCGCCATCGATAAGAGACAATACTCTGCAGCTGTATTCATTGACCTGGCCAAGGCTTTCGACTCTGTCAATCACCACATTCTTATCGGCAGACTCAACAGCCTTGGTTTCTCAAATGACTGCCTCGCCTGGTTCACCAACTACTTCTCAGATAGAGTTCAGTGTGTCAAATTCTGTATACTTCTGGCCCTTCTTTGGAAACTGTGTTAACTAACCTCCAGACAAGCTTCAATGCCATACAACTCTCCTTCCGTGGCCTCCAACTGCTCTTAAATGCAAGTAAAATGAAATGCATGCTCTTCAACCGATCGCTACCAGCACCTGCCCTTCCGTCCAGCATCACTACTCTGGAAGGTTCTGACTTAGAATATGTGGACAACTACATATACTTAGGTATCTGGTTAGACTGTAAACTCTCCTTCCAGACTCACATTAAGCATCTCCAATCCAAAATGTAATTTAGAATCGGCTTCCTCTTTCGGAACAAAGCATACTTCACTCATGCTCCCAAACATACCCTCGTAAAACTGACCATCCTACCGATCCTCGACATCAGCGATGTCATTTACAAAATAGCCTCCAACACTCTGAGAATGAGCGGGAAGGACAAAACGGATTCACTACAGACAGTTTATGATGATATTCATTGAAGTGCTAATCCTTTGCACAGGAACGGCAGCTCATTCGATAATAATTGCAATATTTACGCCCCGTATGTCATTGCTGTCTTCTCTGTTGGAATCCTCGATCGTCCTGTAGGGTTCATCAGAGTCTCTGGTTAACTTTCCCACAAGTCACAATGTCTATAGACGCTTCGGCGGTTGACGGTATTCTCGTTCTAGACTTACATAATTAGCTAGCTGCAGACTAGTAATTATACGTCTACGATGTTCTCTGTGAGTGTAATGTTTACAGTTCATTTTTATTGTTTTATTTCTCTTCTGTATATTATCTACTTAACTTGTTTTGGCAGTGTGAATATATGTTTCCCATGCCAAGAAAGTCCCTTGAATTGATTTGAATTGAATTGAGAGAGAGCGAGACAGAGAGAGAGAGAAAAAGAGAGATAGAAAAAGAGAAGAGAGAGAGAACAGAATGGAGAGGCAGAAATAGACTATAAATAAAAGAAGGAACAGAACACTTTATTTGGATAGTCAACTGCATGTCTGAAGGGAAAAATGAAGCTTGGAGAGAGGAGAACTGGGGCAAGTAGGGAGGGGAGCAGAATGTTTGAGGTGCTGGTCAGGCACTGGGGAGATTGGAAGCCTTTATTAGGGCTTTGTGAAGACTTTGACACAGAGCCAGGGATGGACCGGTCAGAGGGGGGAGGAAGGAGGAGAGGATGAGGGGCTTAAGTGAACGAGGGGATAACGTGGCAGGAGTGAGAGGAGGACAGATCAGTAAGGGAGTGGGGGGAGGAAAGGGAGCGAGAGGAAGGGAGTGAGGGGTGAGGGTGTGGTGGGGTGAGGAGTGATGGGGTGGGGCAGGTGAGTGGAGGGGGGAGACTACACTACAAAGAGTTCCACCAGGACTCCAAATCAAATTCAGCTCACATTCCATCCCTTTCTACATCTATCCATCTATCTCTCCCCCTGGCTCCATCCTTTCCTTTCATCTCTATCTCATGAATACTCCTTCATTCCCCTCTTTACTTTATCTGCCCTCACTCCGTTCATATTGACTAAACTTTCAATCACCCTGTTTGGCTTATTAGAGATTCTTTATGAGAGTCCCATTGGTCCCTCCTCCTCTCCTGTATGATAGAGTTGACAGGAAGTGTTTGGGAGATGCTGGTTGGCTGGGGGTTACTTTTTGAAGAGGGGATGAAAATGGGGAATAGGAGATACTGAAAGACTTGGTCCAATAGGGAGAGAGTTAGAGGAGCAATACGAATTCAAATAAATGAAACTTTCATACAGCACATGACCACAATATAAAATAATAAGAGTTATTAATTTCCAAAAGCAGGGGAGATCCACAGGTCTGGGAGGCATAGGGGGAGGTGTCCTAAATTCAGGCCCACTCCAGGCTGTCATGGCTATGGCGGCGAGGTTCGGGAGGCCCTGGCTACCCATGGTGGTACTGTACATCAATGGTGACTGACATGGTCATTATGTGGACTTGGGAACGGCTGTCAGACTAATGCAGCATACTGGTCCCAGCGGAGGAACACAGAGGTATTTGCGGAGGGAGGTGGAACAAACACAGGAGCAGAGGCTGTTTCACAAGCCTGATTGTTAATGCACAACAATACACATGCTGTACATACATGGAGTGTTGTGTGTGTGTGTGTGTGTGTGTGTGTGTGTGTGTGTGTGTGTGTGTGTGTGTGTGTGTGTGTGTGTGTGTGTGTGTGTGTGTGTGTGTGTGTGTGCGTGTGCGTGCACGTATGCACATGAGTGTGTGTGGCAATGATGAAAATCTGTAGCTTTTTCTCTTGTAAAATGTCAGGCACATTGGGAATAGAGTAGATTGCCGCAAGGATGCAGAAAAACATGGAAAAGAGTGAAGAAAAGAGGGGAGGTGGAGAGACAAAGAGAGGTAGACAAAGATTGACAAAAAGAGGTTGAGACAGCAAGATAGATTGGTGATCGAAAGATGTGTAGAACGACTAAGAGGGAGTGACAGAAAGAGAGATAGAGGTAGAGTGATAGAAAGAGAGGTAGAGGTAGAGTGATAGAAAGAGAGGTAGAGGTAGAGTGATAGAAAGAGAGGAAGAGGTAGAGTGATTGAAAGCAAGAATGAGCTAGAGTGATAGAAAGAGAGGTAGAGGTAGAGTGATAGAAAGAGAGGTAGAGGTAGAGTGATAGAAAGAGATGTAGAGGTAGAGTGATAGAAAGAGAAGTAGAGGTAGAGTGATAGAAAGAGAGAGAGGTAGAGTGATAGAAAGAGATATAGAGGTAGAGTGATAGAAAGAGAGGTATAGGTAGAGTGATAGAAAGAGAGGTAGAGTGATAGAAAGAAAGAATGAGGTAGACTGATAGAAAGAACGAATGAGGTAGACTGATAGAAAGGTAATTTGAGGTAGTCTCTAAGAGGGAGGGAGAGTGAGAAAAACTAGATACAGTGCCTTGCGAAAGTATTCGGCCCCCTTGAACTTTGCGACCTTTTGCCACATTTCAGGCTTCAAACATAAAGATATAAAACTGTATTTTTTTGTGAAGAATCAACAACAAATGGGACACAATCATGAAGTGGAATGACATTTATTGGACATTTCAAACTTTTTTAACACATCAAAAACTGAAAAATTGGGCGTGCAAAATTATTTAGCCCCTTTACTTTCAGTGCAGCAAACTCTCTCCAGAAGTTCAGTGAGGATCTCTGAATGATCCAATGTTGACCTAAATGACTAATGATGATAAATACAATCCACCTGTGTGTAATCAAGTCTCCGTATAAATGCACCTGCACTGTGATAGTCTCAGAGGTCCGTTAAAAGCGCAGAGAGCATCATGAAGAACAAGGAACACACCAGGCAGGTCCGAGATACTGTTGTGAAGAAGTTTAAAGCCGGATTTGGATACAAAAAGATTTCCCAAGCTTTAAACATCCCAAGGAGCACTGTGCAAGCGATAATATTGAAATGGAAGGAGTATCAGACCACTGCAAATCTACCAAGACCTGGCCATCCCTCTAAACTTTCAGCTCATACAAGGAGAAGACTGATCAGAGATGCAGCCAAGAGGCCCATGATCACTCTGGATGAACTGCAGAGATCTACAGCTGAGGTGGGAGACTCTGTCCATAGGACAACAATCAGTCGTATATTGCACAAATCTGGCCTTTATGGAAGAGTGGCAAGAAGAAAGCCATTTCTTAAAGATATCCATAAAAAGTGTCGTTTAAAGTTTGCCACAAGCCACCTGGGAGACACACCAAACATGTGGAAGAAGGTGCTCTGGTCAGATGAAACCAAAATTGAACTTTTTGGCAGCAATGCAAAACATTATGTTTGGCGTAAAAGCAACACAGCTGAACACACCATCCCCACTGTCAAACATGGTGGTGGCAGCATCATGGTTTGGGCCTGCTTTGCGTCAGCAGGGACAGGGAAGATGGTTAAAATTGATGGGAAGATGGATGGAGCCAAATACAGGACCATTCTGGAAGAAAACCTGATGGAGTCTGCAAAAGACCTGAGACTGGGACGGAGATTTGTCTTCCAACAAGACAATGATCCAAAACATAAAGCAAAATCTACAATGGAATGGTTCAAAAATAAACATATCCAGGTGTTAGAATGGCCAAGTCAAAGTCCAGACCTGAATCCAATCGAGAATCTGTGGAAAGAACTGAAAACTGCTGTTCACAAATGCTCTCCATCCAACCTCACTGAGCTTGAGCTGTTTTGCAAGGAGGAATGGGAAAAAATTTCAGTCTCTCGATGTGCAAAACTGATAGAGACATACCCCAAGCGACTTACAGCTGTAATCGCAGCAAAAGGTGGCGCTACAAAGTATTAACTTAAGGGGGCTGAATAATTTTGCACGCCCAATTTTTCAGTTTTTGATTTGTTAAAAAAGTTTGAAATATCCAATAAATGTCGTTCCACTTCATGATTGTGTCCCACTTGTTGTTGATTCTTCACTAAAAAATACAGTTTTATATCTTTATGTTTGAAGCCTGAAATGTGGCAAAAGGTCGCAAAGTTCAAGGGGGCCGAATACTTTCGCATGGCACTGTAGGTAGGTAATGAAAAGGAGTGAAAGAAAGATGGGTAAAGAGAGACATAGAAAGATAGGAAGAGAGATAGAGGTAAAGTAATAGAAAGATAGATAGAGGTATAAAGGCAGAGAGGGAAGCCTGCCAGAAACAGCAGGGATTGGGCAGGTTTGATGCGTTAACCTTTGCCGAGCCCAGCTGTGATTTCTTCCATATTTATAATCATTAGGTCTCCTCTCCTCCTCCGTTCCTCCTCCCCTCCTTCGTTCCTCCTCCCCAACTCTCCTGCTCCCTCTGCTAGAATAGATGAGCTGGGGCAATGGTGGTAAAAACGGGAACGCAGATCGGAAAAGTGTGGCAAAACCACCCTCCCATCCGGGCAGAGAAGGAGAAGACAATCCTAATGGTCGGGCTATTTAGAAAGAGATGTAGTTGCATTCTGAATGATTAACAGAGTAATGGATCGACAGAGTAATGGCCTTTCATATTGTATCAATATACACTGACTGTACAAAGCATTAGGAATACCTGGTCTTTCCATGACATACCTGGTCTTTCTATGTCATGGAAAGACCAGGTATTCCTAATGCTTTGTACAGTCAGTGTATATTGATACAATATGAAAGGCCATTACTCTGTCGATCCATTACTGTAGAAATCCATTTGAAAGCTATGATCCCTTCAATCAGTGTAGATGAAGGGGAGGAGACAGGTTAAAGAAGGATTTTTTATCCTTGAGACAATTTAAACCCTTTCTGTCTTATTGTACAGGTACAAGTCAAAAGTGTGGATGCACCTACTCATTCCAGAGTTTGACCTTATTTTTACTACTTTCTACATTTTAGAAATAACACACATGGAATCATGTAGAATCCAAAAAGAAAGTGTTTTAGATTCTTCAAAGTAGCCACCCTTTGGAATATAAAGAAGGATTTTATCTAACAAAATGACCATGCATGTTGTATCTGGGACCCTTTGGATTGCAAATCAGACGAAGATTTTCAAAAAGTAAGTGAATATTTAATCGCTATTTGAGATTTTATGAAGCCTGTGCTGGTTGAAAAATATATATTGATGTGGGGCGCTGTCCTCAAACATTCGCATGGCATGCTTTCGCTGTAAAGCCTATTGTAAATCAGACAATGCAGTTAGATTAACAAGAATTTAAGATTTTAACTGATATAAGACACTTGTATGTACCTAGATGTTTAAAATCTATAATTGTTTTGATTATTTATTTGAATTGCCCTTTCTCCAATTTCACCAGAAGTTGTCGACAGGTGTCCAGCTGGCCCTATTAAGACCACCCAGAAACACTGTGTGACCCTGATTTAGCAGTTAAAGGTTAAGACATGGATTGTGTATGTGTGCCATTCAGAGGATGAATGGGCAAGACAAAATATTTCTGTGCCTTTGAACGGGGTATGGTAGTAGGTGTCAGGCGCACCGGTTTGAGTGTCTCAAGAACTGCAACGCTTCTGGGTTTTCACACTCAACGGTTTCCCGTGTGTATCAAGAAATGGTCCTCCACCCAAAGGACATCCAGTCAACTTGACAAAACAGTGGGAAGCATCGGAGTCAACATGGGCCTATGGAACACTTTCGACACCTTGTGGAGTGCAAGCCCCAACAAAATGTGAGGCTGTTCTGAGGGGCTGTTCTGAGGGGGAGTTCTGAGGGGTGGCAACTCTATTAGGAAGGTCTTTCTAATGTTTGTAGTCTCGATCTCAATACAACATTGATAAATGTGTACAAACTCTGGTGCTGCATTATGTGTTCAGGAATATAGGCCTAGACAGTTCAGGGACAACTTCATGCAGAAAAAGACAAAAAAAATTCAACGGCGACACAATCATAACTCTGGCATATTTACATTGATGTGATCACTGAAAAGGTTGATTAATGTGCACTGTGCAAGTAAGTCAGTCTAATAGTCCCATGCTTAGTGAGAGGCATTAGGAGGAGTCCCAGCACTCCTGGTAATCAGGTCAGTCTCTCTTAATTACCCATCATCCTCCAGATCCAATTAAAACCATAGCCTTGTTAAACTCTCTCTCTCCCTCTCTCTCCCTAGCCTCACCATGCCTCATCCTTCCATCTTTCTCTACTCTCCATCTCTCTCTCTCGTCCTCCATAGCCAAGCCTCCTCTCACACTCTCCATTTAATGACAGTCTACCACTGGCTCTTGCTTCTTTTCCTTCCCCCTCTCACTCTCTCCTTCCCTCACTCTCTGACTGTCAATCTGTTCTAAACCATCCTTAGGTATCCTCATTTCTCCCCCTAACTCAATGTATGTTCCCTCCCTTCTCTCTTCCCTTCTCCAGTCAGTCCAGAACTGTCACGTCACTGTCCTCTGTATTGTTTATGCTGTGGTCTTGTCTCAGAGTTTTCATGAATCATGCCTGCTCCGTCCCAGCACACACATCACTTAATCAACTTAACCTCTATTGGTCCCGGGTTTTAAAAAATGCGCACTTAACCAGAGTCCCTTATTGGCTATCAGAACAGAAAGACCGCAGCAAACCACTGACAACTACCATCTTCAATATCACCGCACTACATTTATAAAAGGCTACACACTCTTATTAAAAAAAAAAAAAAGTGTTATCTAGAACCTGAAAGGATACTTCGGCTGCCTCCATAGTAGAACCCTTTGAGGGACCCTTTCCATAGACCAAAAATATGTGTTATAGAATTGAACTCAATTCAAAGCCTGGAGTTGACTTTCTATCACAAAAGTCCTGTACTAGACGGAAGGACTTATAGAGAGAAGAGAAGGCGTATTGAAATTTCAGGATCGGCTTATCCTGACTGTTTGAGTTAAACAGAGGTCCTTCTCTCCAGTGGGACTCCCTCAGGTAATTCTTTACAGCATTATGGCATCCTGTCTGGGGCAGAGAGATGGGAGGTGTCCAGGCAGGCAGTTTGGCTGACTAGTGCTCTAATATAGGAAGGCCATTCTCAACGCAGTCATCCGTTGTGATAATAAGTACTAGCATTAGCGATATTACTGTTTAACGTAGATGTTCTATTTTCTCCCGAGATTGCAAGGGAATTTGTATGTTCATGTAGTGCCCATCAGTTAGGAATGTTTTAACCTCTGTGTTGAGAAATCATTTTTTTACCGCCAGTTTCTGGTGCAAAGAGCACCAGAAACTAGACTAACCATGAGCTTTGCGGTCTGTATCTGCCAATCACAGAGCAGATACAAGTCATGTGATCCGTGTGATCCGTACAGATCACGTCAGTTCCAGAACCAAAACCAGAGAAAAGAGGCGGGCAGCCTGACGGAGCCAGGCTGGATTCAATCGGTATCACGGGCGATCTGCGATATAGCTTGGTTGAAATTTAAAGGCAATGCTTCGTGTTTGCGGAAAATGCATTCATGGTAAACTCGGCATACAGTATGTCGGCTCAATCGGAAAATACCTATACATTTCAACGTGGTTCTTCAGCGAATCCGGACCTAACGCTCTCTTTGTTTTTGTCTCTGCATGTCCCTCTGTCTTACTAACGCTCTTACTCTTTCTCTCTCACCTTCTCTCTCTCTCTCTCTCTCTCTCTCTCTCTCTCTCTCTCTCTCTCTACTACCTTATATCTCTCCCTCTCAATCTCTTCACCCTCCCATCACCAGGGCATCGGATAACAAAGCCAGACAGAGGGGTCCATCTCGTGAGATTTTCCCCCGGGGCGATGCTCCAATATGGGGCAGAGAGTGAAGCAGAGTGGCCCTCTCAGTGAAGCTGTGCTTGACTACGATGATGATGTAAGGAGAGTCTGAGGGTGACGTCTGGAGGTTTGTGCATTCCTGCGTCCATTTGAAATTGCATTCCTGTGTGTGTCACACTACTATTCAACTCTCAAGTTCAATTAGGGATTTCAAACAGTTATTGTTTCAGTTAGAGTATCCCATACACACAAAGTATAGGTCATAAGTTGATACAAATAACATTTAACTTCACCAGTATCATGTTATGAATTCTCCATTAAATCTTAACATACCTGTATGGTCAGACATATCAGCAAAGATTTTTATATCAGTTTTTTGAAGACTTTTAATAGATGAAATGTTGTGTAACAGAATACTAAATGGTGGTTGTAGGGTGGATTGAGTGGATAATGTGTGTGTGTGTGTCTTAGCAGAGTGTTGTTGCTTGTGTAGGGCCATTTCTCCTCTCTTACTAGCTGACCTTTCCCTCTGTCAGTGATGTCAGAGTATAAAGCTCATAGAGGACAAATCTGACCCCTGCACTCTTATCAACACTCTGGTCTGAGTCTCCTGCCTCTCAAGAGGAACACACGCAAAGGCACATACGCAAGCAAAATAGTGTTTAAACATCGGAATGTGATAGAGTTTAAACATCGGAATGGGATAGAGTTTAAACATCGGAATGGGATAGTGTTTAAACATTGGAATGGGATAGTGTTTAAACATTGGAATGGGATAGTGTTTAAACATCGGAATGGGATAGTGTTTAAACATCGGAATGGGATAGTGTTTAAACATTGGAATGGGATAGTGTTTAAACATCGGAATGGGATAGAGTTTAAACATTAGAATAGGATAGTGTTTAAACATCGGAATGGGATAGTATTTAAACATTGGAATGGGATAGAGTTTAAACATCGGAATGGGATAGAGTTTAAAAATTAGAATAGGATAGTGTTTAAACATCGGAATGGGATAGTATTTAAACATTAGAATGGGATAGTGTTTAAACATCGGAATGGGATAGTATTTAAACATTGGAATGGGATAGAGTTTAAACATTGGAATGGGATAGAGTTTAAACATTAGAATGGGATAGTGTTTAAACATCGGAATGGGATAGAGTTTAAACATCGGAATGGGATAGAGTTTAAACATTAGAATGGGATAGTGTTTAAACATTAGAATGGGATAGTGCTTAAACATCGGAATGGGATAGAGTTTAAACATCGGAATGTGATAGTGTTTAAACATTGGAATGGGATAGTGTTTAAACATTAGAATGGGATAGAGTTAAAAAATTAGAATGGGATAGTCTTTAAACATCGGAATGGGATAGTATGTTAACATTGGAATGGGATAGTGTTTAAACATTGGAATGGGATAGTATTTAAACATTGGAATGGGATAGTGTTTAAACATTGGAATGGGATAGTATTTAAACATTGGAATGGGATAGAGTTTAAACATCGGAATGGGATAGTATTTAAACATCGGAATGGGATAGTATTTCAACTTCGGAATGGGATAGTATTTAAACATTGGAATGGGATAGTATTTAAACATTGGAATGGGATAGAGTTTAAACATCGGAATGGGATAGAGTTTAAACATCGGAATGTGATAGAGTTTAAACATTGGAATGTGATAGAGTTTAAACATTGGAATGTGATAGGGTTTAAACATCGGAATGGGATAGAGTTTAAACATTAGAATGGGATAGTGTTTAAACATTAGAATGGGATAGTGCTTAAACATCGGAATGGGATAGAGTTTAAACATCGGAATGGGATAGTGTTTAAACATTGGAATGGGATAGTGTTTAAACATTTGAATGGGATACGGTTAAAAAATTAGAATGGGATAGTCTTTAAACATCGGAATGGGATAGTATGTTAACATTGGAATGGGATAGTGTTTAAACATCGGAATGGGATAGTATTTAAACTTCAGAATGGGATAGTATTTAAACATTGGAATGGGATAGTATTTAAACATTGGAATGGGATAGTGTTTAAACATCGGAATGGGAAAGAGTTTAAACATCGAAATGGGATAGTGTTTAAACATCGGAATGGGATAGAGTTTAAACATCAGAATGGGATAGAGTTTAAACATCGGAATGGGATAGTATTTAAACATTGGAATGGGATAGTGTTTAAACTTCAGAATAGGATAGTGTTTAAACATTAGAATGGGATAGTATTTAAACATCGGAATGGGATAGTATTTAAACAGCGGAATGGGATAGTATTTAAACATCAGAATGTGATAAGAGTTTAAACATTGGAATGGGATAGTGTTTAAACATCGGAATGCGATAGAGTTTTAACATCGGAATGTGATAGAGTTTAAACATCGGAATGCGATAGTGTTTAGACATCGGAATGCGATAGAGTTTAAACATTGGAATGTGATAGAGTTTAAACATCGGAACGCGATAGTGTTTAGACATCGGAATGCGATAGAGTTTAAACATCGGAATGCGATAGAGTTTAAACATCGGAATGGGATAGTGTTTAAACATCGGAATGCGATAGAGTTTAAACATCGGAATGCGATAGAGTTTAAACATCGGAATGCGATAGAGTTTAAACATCGGAATGCGATAGAGTTTAAACATCGGAATGCGATAGAGTTTAAACATCGGAATGCGATAGAGTTTAAACATCGGAATGCGATAGAGTTTAAACATCGGAATGCGATAGAGTTTAAACATCGGAATGCTATAGAGTTTAAACACATCTTCTTGGACTGAAAGTCGAAATGACAGTTAGGTACCTGAAGCCTTTTTCTTCTCCGCTCCTCCTATGCTACTCTTCCCTCTCTCCTCTACTAGTCTTCTCATATTCCTTCCATCCTTTCAAGCCTATCCAACGCCTTGGGACATTGCAAAACAGAGAGAGAGAGGTTGTGAAATGGAGGCAACGCAGAAAGAAAGAGAAAGAAAGAGTTCCCTGGCACAGGCTCTAGATAGCCACTTTCACATACTAATTTCACACATTACTTAGCCGTTCCCAAAACTACTGACAAGCACTGCCTCCTGATTATTCCCACCATGCATTATCCTTCCACAAATTACATTGCTCGGCACCACACAACTATCCCATCCATCCCCTTGCTGCTGTCAGCCCGGCCTGATTTGGAAATATTGTTTAATTATCCTCAGAGAGAAAGGGGTTGTGTCCCAAATGGCACCCTATTCCCCATATAAGGCCCACGGGGCTCTGGTCAAAAGTAGTGCACTAAATAGGAAATAGGGTGCCATTTGGGATGAACTCGAGGTCTCTAATAGCAGCTAGGCTTGGATTGTGTTATCTCCAACCGCTCTGAAAAAAAAACATTCTTTATGCCCACAGCCAGCCATTATTGGCCCATATATCAGCTGGCGCATGTGAAAGCAGTGTAAAAACAGTCACACTAAATATATATCTATCCCCAGCCGGCACAGACACGCCGTCTGCCTGCTTCAACACTGCCTGTCTGTGTTCAGAGGAAGGCCTTGTATTGGAAACCATGGTGCCCGGAGACAACAGGAGTCTGAGTCTCCAGTGCTGGTGGGAACAGGACTAGTCACATCCAGGCCCATGTATCTGATCAAAACTCTCTAGTGCTAGTTCTTATTTTTTATTTATTAATTGCCGATACCCAACTGCCAACACCATAGGATTCATTACCAAACTTTTCATGATAAAAGTTACTTTTTTTATTTCAATATTTCAAAGAACACAAATTGTTATTCAGGAGTAAGAGTGTTTCTATTGGGAGGATGTGTTTGATATTCTGCTGAGCGCTGATGGTTAGAACACAGGGCCACTCTCTGGTCTGTCTGTTGGGACTACTGGAGCACGGGCTTTTTTCACACACACACACGCAAGCATGCACGCACACATACACACACACACACAACTACGGACAACTACACATGCACGTACACACGCACACATGCACTATGAAGCACTCTGTGTCCTGCTAATGCTTGATTACATTTCATACACAAACACACACGCACACACTCACAAGCACACGTGCCTACTGTACTTGCATGTATCCCTGTGCAGTATGTGCTGTATGCAGGATGTATCATATTCCTGCACATGTGCACATATTTGACAAGTGACTGCAGGCTGTAAACCTCCAGTGACAGACAGCGGAGTGTTAAAGAGATCAGTAGATTAGGTAGAAAAATAAGAAACCCATTTCTGAACAATGAAGGACAGGTGAATGGAGATCAAATTGTCTTCCAGATCAGTTGGCATGAAAGATTGAAATGCAGACAGTTAATAATCGTCCCATCAGAGTGTCGTTTATACCGTAATTATGTCTCTGTGCTCTCTACAGAGGTCAAACGGAAGCAGTGAAAGCTCATTCCACGATTTAACAAACTGCTCTTGAACCTGTGGCGCAAAGGTCAAAGGACGCGATACATTCTCCTACCACCACCTGAAGGAATCACCCTTTGACGGTAGCGTGAGCGGAAGGAAAAGGGTGAAAGAGAAAATGAAAGCAAGAGAAAGAGAAAGAGGAGTAGGAGGTGATGGTGGACGGCGGTGTTACAACAACATAGGAATCAATATGGGCGTAGGCCAGGTTTCAATTCATTCCAAAACAACACGCATGAATTCTTTCCAATTTCCAGCTAATATTGCCTTTCTGCACGCCTGCACCCCCTCTGCCACCATCGCACTGCACAAATCCCCAGATATCTGTCAGAACCTGAGACCAAAAACAGAATAAAGGGGGAAAAATAAGAAAAGGTAGTGAAAGAGAGAGACAACTTTTGTTTTTTTGGTCTCTGTCATCTGTAGCAGAATGGAAAGTAGCCCCTTGATATAGATGCTAACATTGAGAACTTTTCATTTAATATTTTTTTCCATTCTCTTCCAAGCCCCATAGCACTATTCAATTGTGGTGGAGGTGGTGTACAAAGAAAATGGTCATAAAACAATAATGCTGTGTGTGTTTTGTAATATAATACAGGAAAGGCGATGGTCCTTGACTGGATGATACACAGGCAAGTTAAACTGTGTGGTGCTGAGAGAGAGAGAGAGAGAGAGAGAGAGAGAGAGAGTACAATGTAGTTCTATATCAGTGGAGGCTCCTCAGAGGAGGAAGGGGAGGACCATCCTCCTCAGTGAATGTCATAAACATTTAAATTGTTAAACATTTAAAAAGTTATCCTTTTTAGATAAAACTATAATACATATAATCACATATCACTAAAAAACTGATTAAAACACACTAATAAGGTCTACAGTAGCCTCAACAGCACTCTGTAGGGTAGCACCATTGTGTAGCTGGAGGACGGCTAGCTTCCGTCCTGCTCTTGGTACATTGACTTCACTACAAAACGTAGGAGGCTCATAGTTCTCACTCCCTTCTATAGACTTACACAGTAATTATGACAACTTCCGGAGGACGTCCTCCAGCATATCAGAGCTCTTCCAGCATGAACTGACAAGTTGTCCACCCAATCAAAGGATCAGAGAATTAATCTAGTACTGAAAGCATAAGCTACAGCTAGCTAGCATTGAGTGTATAACATGTGGTGAGTAGTTGACTCAAAGAGAGAGAAAGACAATTGTTGAACAGTTTTGAACAACTTAATTTCTTCCAAAAAGAAGGAGAATCAAGAGAGAAATATATGTAGAGAGAGATTTTGTATTTTTTTCACTTTCCGTTTCACTTACCTAACAGAGGGATGCTATACATGTATGTGGACACTTCCAAGTCAAGGTAAGCTTTTGGTTTTGCTAGTTTATTGCCACCGGGGCCCGTCGGTGTAACTGCTTACTGACTGTACACTAACGTTACTGCATGATTGTGGCGGGTTTACTAACGCGTTAGTTATATTACCTATGCTGACTATGATGTTACTTTAGCTAATATGGTGACAATGATGTAGACTGTAGAGGTTTGGCTTGGAAAGGTTATTTGCCTGGTCACATACAGCGGATTTGTTGTGCATTGAAGTCCACACGCAAAGGGAAGAGAAGGAATACAACGTGGCTGTCATGAGAGTGAACTCTGTTTACGTTTGATCAGGAGTGTATTCATTCTGCCGATTTGGTTTATTTCTTTAAAATAGAAGCAAACGGAACAAAAAAGGGGAAAAAATACTTGAATTTGTCCAGTAAAACCACCACCTCACAACCCATTACAATAGGATTCAATAAAACCATGGATTCCCTTTTAAATAGACTCATAACACTTGTGGTGAGACAATAGTTTTTGCATCAGCATCAAAGAGAAACACGACAGTAGGCTAGCTTTTCTCTATTCAGCACATTCTGCTCTTCTCGCACCCACCCACCAACCCACGCATGCACCTAGAGGGTTGGGGGATATATTTTGTTTATGTTGATTTCCTGTGAAAAGCCCAATCAGATTGTCAAATATTGAACGGGTCCCATTGCTCCCTGAGGGTCACAAGCCACTTTCAGACATTTTGGGGGAAAATTACACCGTTCAGAAAATAGTTGTTTGTTTGGGGTGTTTTATATTTATATTTGATCTCCTCTCTTCTACCCTTTTGGCTGGTGCATAAATCTCAATACACTCAGGCATAGGAAAGGCAGCTAGCTATCACTGGGAGGACTGAGAGGAGGTAATAATGCACAAAACATGGCCGCCGAAAACATCTCTGTCTAGACTTGAGGGCCTTGCCCCGACAGCTAAACTACAGCTAAACTACTGAATGACTGTAAGCAAACCTCTGGCATTTTAGTATATTGGCTTGTGTATGGTCAATGAAATGACACTTGTACTTCAGGCAGCTAAGCGAAAATGGAGGAAAACTGAACTTCTGGAGGACCTATTATCCTGTCACTCCCTCTTACCTTTTCTTCTTCTGTATCCTCTACTAAAGCCACTTTATATCACTCTAAATGTCAAGCTTCTGCCTGTAACCCTAGGAAACTCTTTACCACCTTCTCCTCGCCAGTTAATCCTCCTCCCCCTTCCTCCTCCCTCTCTGAGGACGACTCTGTCAACCACTATGAAAAGGAGGTTGACGACATCCGCTCCTCAGCCTATTGTGTACACTGGACCCACTCACACAGAACTACCCTAGACCTTGACCTCTTTCTCCCCCCTCTCTCCAGATGAAAACCTGCGACTAGCGAGGTTTGGCTGAACTGACAACCTGCTCTCTCAACCCCATCCCCTTCTACTTTCTCCAGACTCCCAGAGAACAAAGAACCTTAGTGTGACCCTGGACAACACCCTGTCATTCTCTACAAACATCGAAGCAGTGACTCACTCCTGCAGGTTCATGATCTACAACATCTGTAGAGTACGACCCTACCTTACACAGGAAGTGGCGCAGGTCCTAATTCATGCACTTGTCATATCCCGTCTAGACTACTGCAACTCGCTGTTGGTTGGGCTTCCGGCTTGTGCCATCAAACCCCTGCAATTTATCCAGAATGCTGCAGACTGCCTGGTGTTCAACCTTCCTAAATTCTCCCATGTCACCCTGCTCCTCCGCACACTCCACTGGCTTCCAGTCGAAGCTTGCATCCACTACAAGACCATGGTGCTTACCTACGGAGCAGCAAGAGGAACTACCCCTCCCTACCGTTAGGCTATGCTCAAACCCTACACCCCAACCTGAGTACTCTGTTCTGTCACCTCTGGTCTCTTGGCCCTCCCACCCCTATGGGAGGGCAGCTCCCACTCAGTCCAGTCCAAGCTCTTCTCTTTCCTGGCACCCCAATGGTGAAACCAGCTTCTCCCTGAAGCTAGGATAGATTGTCAAATATTGAACATGCCCATCTTCTGAAAACCTCTGAAACCCTACCTCTTCAAATGGTATCTTAAAGAATCCCACAGCACCCCTCATCACACCCCCTCCTCACTCCTATGAATGATGAGCTATAATCTTTGAGAAAACAACACTCTCATTGTGGCCAAATTCTAACTTCCCAACACATCTCTCATTGACATTGACTACTATGCATGTATGCACTGTATGTACTGCATGTCATTGACATTGACTAGGACAGTAATCAGTAATGCTCGTGAACTGGGCTAATCAGTCCAGGGTTAAATTCCAGGGTTAAATAAGTCCAGGGTTAAATATTGATCAACCAGAGACAGACAATCCTCATCGCTGACTGGAGACAATTACTTCTCCCAGTAATAGACTCAATAGGCTCTCATTATTTTTAATCGTCAATTGTTACCTAGTCTATAAAGCTCTAATTGGAGTGAGGAGTGAGGAGAGAGAGAGAGAGAGAGAGAGAGAGAGAGTTTTTTTTGTTTGTTTTTATAAAACCTTTATTTTTTACTCAAGTGTTAACATAAATAATGACACACTGCCTTTTCAGAAATGAAACAACAAATGTAATTCCTAAACAAAAATAAATACATAACATATACATTCAACTTATTTCAGCAGCAAAAAATAATTTCCCCTCCTCTACAAAACAAAGCGCTCCTTCGTAGGCCCACTTCTCCTCAAATAATAGGAGATCTTTTACAGCTGAAAAGAACTCAAAATCTACTTTTATTCTTGCTTTCACTAAACCTTTAAAAACACATCTTACATCCTGCCCATATCCCGTTTCTATCTTATGTTTCCTACTCAGAAAAATTGACATCTTAGCTTGTCCCAAAATAAAATTTAACATTTGACATTTTCTTTTTTGTTGTTTACTATATTGAAACCCCAAAATAAAAACAGTGTTATTGAAAAACTCCCCTACAGCTTTAAACAAAGATTCCAGCATTTCCAATAGAGGTTTTATCCTCTCACACTCCATAAAACAGTGAAAAATGGTTTCTCTTATATTACAAAAAGGACATCCATCTCTAACATCTGAGTTAATAAGACAGATACAAAAGCATTAACTGCAATGATGCCATGTAAAACCCTCCATTCCATATCACCAGTACCCTTTTGTAACGGTGGCTTGTACAGTGCTCTCCATGCTGGCTTTACCTTGTCATCAATGCCCAATTTTACCCTCCATGGAGTATATTTTCTATTTTTCAATTCATCTTTATTCAACACCTTGACACACCCCCTATACAATTCCTTCCCATTCACCTCATCCAAACCCACCTCCTCCAACCCTCTCAAATCCAGCAATAACGCCTTTCTTTCTGACTCTGGGATATTTGGTGTAATCCCTAGTTTTGGAAATGAGACCTCTTCATCTTGCACCTTCTTCTTGTGGCTACTAAGCATACCCCATTCTTCCGCTGACAGAGCCTTCCTACAGCTCCCCAGCATTTGTCCGACAATCCTTTCCGACCTCATCCCCAAATGTTCTGCCACCCGTCTTCCATCCATTAAGGCGGGCCCAGCCATGGCCATTAACTGTCTTAAGGTGATGATTTTCCCCTTCACCAGAATCTTGGAGAAATGTGGAACCGCTGCAGTTGTACAATCCAGTCTTGCCCCATACACCAGAGGTTCCTCCAACAGCCAATGCACTGACTCCGCTGAAGTTCGTCTGGACACCTTCATTATGCTCCACACTCTGAGAAGGCCTCTGTAAAACGGAGGTACTCCCTCCCTAGAAATCTGGCTACTATCAACCAGAAATAAAGCCTTCTTTAAACGTAATCCTCCAACCCGCTGTAATATAAGACCTGCCACCCCTCTCCACACCACATTTTCCGGTCCATAAAGCACCCTTTGAATAAACTGAAACCGGAAAGCAGCAGCCCTACTAGCAAGATGTACAAGACCTTGTCCCCCCTCCTCTTTTGACAAATACAAAACACTTTGTGGAACCCAGTGATATTTATCCCAAAAGAAATCCACAATAATTGCCTGTATCTTAGCCAGAAGGCCAGATGGTGGTTCTAAAACTGACAACCGATGCCACAGTGCAGAGGCAATCACATTGTTAACTATAATAGTGCGCCCCCTATATGACATACGAGATAGTAACCAACGCCATCTCCTCATCCTCCCTTCCACCATTTCAACCACCCCACTCCAATTTTTTTCCATAGTCCCCTCATCTCCTAGGTACACTCCAAGATACTTAAAACCTCCCTTACACCATTCTAGCCCCCCTGGCAAAGCCATGATCCCTCCAGACCATTCTCCAATCTGTAAAGCACAACTCTTTTCCCAATTTACCATTGCAAAGGATATTCCCCTAAAACGATCAACCATTAGACTCAAGCTATCCACCTCCGCTTGATTTTTCACTAGCACAACTACATCATCAGCATAGGCTGAAAGACGAATAGGAGGAATATCCTCTGAAAGGCACACCCCTGCAATGCGACTTCTAATGCTATTTAGTAGTGGCTCTATAGCAATAGCATATAACATCCCTGACATAGAACATCCCCGCCTAATACCTCTACACACTTTAAAAGGAGCACTCAAACCACCGTTAACTTTCAATACACTTTCAATGTCACCATATATCACCTTTATCATGGCAATAAAACCAGAGCTGAACCCAAACGCCTCAAACGTGTGCCATAAATATTGATGTTCAACTCGGTCAAATGCCTTTTCCTGATCAATTGAAATTAGACCAGCATCCAACCCAATAGCCCTAGAGACGTCCAAAAAATCATGAATCAGAGAAATGTTATCCCCTATCTGCCTGCCAGGAACACAGTAGGACTGATCCGTATGTATGATTTGCCCCATCACCTCGCTCAGCCTGTTGGACAAAGCCTTTGACAATATCTTATAATCAGTACACAATAAAGCCACCGGCCTCCAGTTCTTCACCTCCCTCGGGTCACCCTTTTTGGGCAATAGGGTGAGGACAGCCCTTCTGCAGCTTATTGGCAGTAACCCTCCGGTTAAACTATTATTAGCTACTTCTAACCAATCCTCTCCCAACATAGTCCAAAAAGACTTAAAAAAGTCAACGGGAAGCCCATCAATGCCTGGTGCCCTTCCATTTTCCATGCCTTTTAATGCAGTGTATAAATCCTGCAAAGACAATGGTTGCTCAAGCTCAACCTGAGCTTCTGCAGCCACCTTTGGGAGCCCATCAAAGAACTGCTGTGTCAATGTTTTGTCCTCTTTGTACTCACACTTGTAGAGCTCAGCATAGAACTCTACTGCCCTCTTTCTAATTTCACTAGGGCTAGTGAGCTCTTGTCCAACAGCTGATTTGAGACAATGAATAATTTTTCTTTGTCCATTCTTTTTCTCTAAACCAAAGAAAAATTTGGATGAGGCATCCATTTCAGATATTCCCTGAAATTTACTTCTCACCAGTTCCCCCTGTGCTCTGATACCCAGCAGGTCTGCCAATGCAGCTTTTCTCTTCTTGAGGGCCTGAGTATGGCCTCGATCTCCTGTGGTCTCAACCAACGTCATGAGTTCCAATATTTCAATCTCTAGGGCTTTCATTGATCTGATGATATCCTTGGTGACATTCCTCGTGTATTGATTACAAAATTGTTGAATCTGGATTTTCCCTATATCCCACCATTGTTGACGGGATACAAAACTGGCCTTTTGAGACCTCCACCTCTCCCAAAAAACCTGAAACATTTCCTGAAGTGAGCATCACTCAATAAAGTTATATTAAAATGCCAGTATGCGCTTTTAGGTTTTACATCGTTAATGAACACCACCTCTGTTATTAAACAATGATCAGAAAATCCCACTGGAGTTATCACACTTGATTTACAGACCTGAGATTGATGCTCAAAAACATAAAACCTATCTAACCTGGCCATAGAGATGATGTTCTCTCTCACATGCGCCCAGGTGTACTGCCTTGTTCCTCCATGTTGCCTCCGCCAAATATCACACAGTTCATTTGTTACAATAAGGCGTTTTAAAAACGTCCTTGAGGCTATATGAGGTTCTTGGTGATTTCTATCTAAATCGCTAACTGTGCAGTTAAAATCCCCAGCAATAAACAAATAATCTTCTTTGTTACATTTCTCAATGGTATTTGATAATGTCTCTAAAAAACATACCCTCTCAACTGTCACCACTGGGGCATATACATTTATCAGACACATATTGATGTTTTCATACCTTGCTCTAACTTTTAATAACCTCCCCTCAACTACCTCTTCAACCTCATATGACAAAGGCAAAAAACCTTTTGCGAACAAGATAACCACACCCCCACTTTTTAAGTTTTTA